>NC_056751.1:828322648-828442648 GCF_019279795.1 Protopterus annectens
GGCATAATTAAGGGCAATAAAGAAAAGAGAGACCAGATCTGTGTCCCTATTATGAAGTCAGTCTCAGAAAAATTTGATCCACTAAGTCCCAGGCTGGGGAAAGGAGGGGGAAATGTCAGATTAGTGAAGATCGACAGATGGAACTTTATGGTAAAACATCTTTATCCGATGTCAATCTTCGCATAATCCCTCACTGTGGGACAGAGTCCCTATCTACTTGAATCTTGGGAGGTCTCATGAAATATTCCCAAGCACCATTGAACTGAATGATGCACGTCCCCAAGAGACCTGGTCCAATTTGTATAATAAGTGATTGAAGTATAAGAATATGTGGCTGCTGCACAAATGTCATCTAAAGAAGCTGGCATGAAAAACTGCAGAAGCTGCTACAGCTCTAGCTGAATGGGTTTTCACAGGCCATGGAGGGTGAAGTCCCTTTGAATGATAAACCTTATACAATCTCTGAAACATTTAGCTAAAGCAACCTTGGAAACCAGATTACCTAAGGAAGTGAGGAAAAGGCAAACTGTTAGACTTTCTGAAATCCTTTGTTCTGTGAAGGTAAGAAAGATTGTCAAACGTCAATAAATGCAGACAATACTCTCCCTTATTGGGAAAGTTAGGGAAAAAAATTGGTAGGTGCAATGTGACAAGATTCTGAAACTACCTTTGGCAAGGATTATTCCTGAGGGAAATCCAGCCTGTGAAATATTATGTAGGGGGGTTTGCAGGACAAGGCTTGAATTTCCAATACTCTTCTTGCAGAAGTGATGCGTGCTAATGTTTTCCAAGCCAAAAATTAAGTCACAAGTAGCTGACTGTTCAAAAGAGGAAAGAGCTGTTGTAGTCATCACACTTGGGTTATCTACCTGCAGGTAGCCCTCAGTCGGCCCGAATAGCAGAGTCGTGGGATTTCTGCATTGGATGTTGTCGCCTCTTCCATGACATCAAGGATATAAAAAACATGCAGCTGATGCCAGTACATCAGTTTTTCTTGCCCCGGATGTGAGGAACCCCTAAAATAGGAAGAAATTATAATGTGAAAACCTCCAGTAAAAAGTAAATGACACTGCCATAAGACATTACCAAAGAGGATAGGTAGAAAGTATAGAAAAGTCAGGGGGGCTGGCGGGAGGGTAACCCGGACTGCAACAGTGAACACACTCATACATTTATATGTTAAGTGTACACAACTATATTATGTTCTTCGTGTTTCACTGTTGCAGTCATATTTGGGTTGATTCCCAAAGCTGAGGAAGAATGGAGGCAGTCGAAGTATTAGGGCTGGCTAGCAGGCCTTGCAAGACTGCTGTAGCAAATCCAGCTCTGGATTTAGAAAAAATAGGCAAGTGGTAATGCTTGGTGAAGGTGTGTACAGAACTTCAGGTTTCAGCTTCCAGGATGTCCCTGGGTAGGGACTCCCCTGAGAAATGCTGTAGAGGTTGAGGTAGCCCTAGTGGAATGGGTTCCGATTCCCTGTGGGGTAGGTTTTTCCATGGTGTTTGTAGCAGAAATGGATGCAGTGTGCTATCCATTTGGAGATGGTTTGCTTTGAAATGGCTTTGCCCTCTGCAGCAAAATTGACTAGCAGCTGGTCAGATTTTCTGAAAGGTTTAGTTCTGTCAAGATAGAACCTAAGCTGCCTGTGCACGTCCAAGGAGTGCAGGAGCCTTTCCCCTTTATTCTGAGGATTAAGGAAAAAGGTTGGTAAATGGATAGATTGGTTTAAAGTCACACTGGATACCACCGTGGCCATAAATGATGGGTTAGCCCTGAGGGAAACCCTGTCTGCATGGAAGATAAAAAGAAGTTATGTACCTACCATAATGTTCATTGTTAGTTGTCTTCATCTCGCCTTCCTTCTTGCTGGTTGGGTTCAGAGTCTATCCTCGGCTCCGACTCGGCCATCTTCAGAAGCTCGAGAGTTGTTTACTGGCTCGAGGCTACCCCTTATCCCATAATGCCTAGCAATAGCTACCCAGATCTCATTTGAAATAGCTAACTCCAGACATAAGAGAATAAACCAGTCAAAATAACTGGTTGACTATACCTGCCATATTCTCTAAGTCAATAGAGGAAAACAAGAGAATACTCAGCCAGTGAAACAGGAACTCCTCTCGGTCCACTAGGACAGGGGGACGGAGGGTGGGACGCAAGATGGAAGGAGAGATGAAGACAACATGGAACGTTATGGTAGGTACATAACTTCTTTATGTTAAGTTGTCTAGCTCGCCTTCATTCTTGCTGGTTGGGACAGCGTCCCTAGCACCTAACATCCTGGGTGGCTCAGTGGAACAGACTCTTCAGAACAGTGGAACCAAAGTCAGCTCTGCTCCTGGAGACCATATCCAACATGTAATGAGAAATAAAGGTATGAAGGTTTGCCCATGTGGCAGCCGCACAGATAGAATCCATGGGCAACCTGGACTGGAAGGCTACGGAGGTGGCAAAGGCCCTAGTAGAATGACCTTTTGGATTAATAGGTAAATGTATTCCTTAACTGATAAATGAAAGTAATAGTGTGCGATAACCATCTCGACAAGGTTACCTTGGAAACTGGGAGACCTTTTTTGCCCAAGGCATAAGAAAGGAATAAATGGTCCGACTTCCTTATTTCTTAACACTATCGCAAATAAAACAAAAATATACTAGAAGAGTTAAAATCTAGAGAGAATTTACACAAAATATTAATATACAAGCTTAAGCCAGAAAAACTACACCTCGCAGCTGAAGCGGCAAACAAGATCTGAGTAGCTATCGCTAGGCATTATGGGATAAGGGGTAGCCTCGAGCCAGTAAACCGCTCTCGAGCTTTTGAAGATGGCAGAGTCAAAGCAGAGGATCACCTCCGAACCCAACCAGCAAGAACGAAGGCGAGAGAGATAAATGAACATTGAAGGGTTCCCACAGCCATAAGGGCCTGCAACTCAGACACTCACTCTTGCTGAAGTGATGGCTAGAAGTAAAGCTGTTTTCCAAGAGAGGAATTTTAACTCTGCTGTAGGGGGGAGCGTGAGCTTCTCTAATACAAAGTTATGGTCCCAGGCTGGAGTGGGAGCTCTCCTCTGGAGTCTTAGATGGTTAGCTCCTCTCAGGAACTGTCTGACCAGAGGGTGAGAGAAGAGGGGTGGCTCAGTATTGCAATGAGCAGAGATGACACTGGCATGAATCTTAATTGAAGAGAAGGATAGGCCTTGGAGCAGTTCTGCTAGATAATCTAGGATTTGAAGTAAGGCAGGCAAGGTTGTGTCATTTCCCTGAGACTGGCTCCAAGAACAGTACCTTTTCCACATTTTGGAATAGGATTTCCAAGTACTAGGCCTCCTGGCCTCAAGGATGACATCCAGCACCTGTTTGCTATGGGTTGCTGGTGATGTAGTCATGGAATGAGACAGGCTGCTAAGTTTAGGGTTTGTAGCTGAGGGTGCAAAATCTGGCCCTCCTGCTGGGACAGCATTGAAGGGGTCTGAGCAGGTGCCAGGGTGGCACGGCTGTCAGACTGCGTAAAAGTGGGCATCAGTGCTGGCGTGGCCAGTCTGGTGCAATCAGGATTGTCCTTGGTCTGTCCTGTTGATCTTCAGTAATACTTTCAAGGGGAGGGGCAGAGGGGCACAAGCATAGACTGAGAGGTTTTCCAGTGTAAAGTATAGGGCATCCACTTTCCATGCTTGGTTGTGGGGCGTTCTACTGCAAAATTTGCTCTATTAATGGATCTGGGGGGAAGCAAAGAGGTCCACCTCTGGTGTCCCCACCTGTGGATTACAAGCTTGAATGAGTTGGGTTCCAGTTTCCACTCATGTTGCTCCATTAGATTTCTGCTTAAGTCGTCTGCCAGTGAATTTTGTTGGTCTGGCAGGAAATGAGCTTGCAGATGCACTTGATTGCTCAAGGCTGTGTTCCAGAGCCAATGCTGGCCTGCAGAGTGGATAGGAATGCGTTCCCCCCCTGCTTGTTTATGGACCACATAACTGTCGTGTTGCCTGTCTTTATCAAGCGTTGTCCTGGAAGGATAAGGTATTTGAAGACTGTCAGTGGATTCTGTACAGCTAACATTTCTTTTTATTGATATGCAGGTGAATGTGTCTTGGGCTCCATTTGCCTTGGATGCATTTGCCTGCCATTTGAGCCCCCCCATGCCTAGTCTGATGAGTCTGTTTTCAGGGTTTTGGGGGGGGGGGGGGTTGAATGAAAGGGAGTCCTTCGTTGTGGTAGCAGGCCTCTGCCCACCAAAGGAACTCTGTCCTTAGGCAAGGAATGATAGGAATCACTGTTTCCAGGTGACACCACAGATATTTTTTTAAGTTCCATTGAAGTTTCCTCATATGCAGTCTTGCATATGGAATTAGGAGAAGGCATGGGCCATGAACCCTAGGGCTTGCAGTATTTTTCTTGCAGATAGCTGGGTTTAGGTGGCCAGTAGTTTGCCAAATAAACTGTTTTTTTCTGGAGTGATGAATGCCATCTGAGAAGTTGTGTTCAAGCTTGCTCCCAGGAATACAATTTTTGGCTGGGTACCAGATGTGATTTCTTTGCGTTGATGGTATACCTCAGAGAAGTTGAGTCTCTCTTTACAAAAGTCAGGGGCTTAAGTAGCAATTCCTGTCTGTCCGCCTGAATCAAGCAATCATCCAAGTATGGGTAAACTTGAATTTTTCACTGCCTGCAGTATCCAATGGCTGGATCCAGGCATTTTGTGAATACCCTGGGCGCAGTAGAAGCCAAAGGGAAGTGCAGAGAACTGATGGTGCATAGAACCTGCCCTGAAACAGATATTTCCTGCAAGATTCCCTTATGGGAATGTGCAAATAAGCTTCCTTTAAGTCTAGGGTGACCAGCCAGGAGTCCTTGGCTAGCATAGGAAGCAGTTGTTGGAGAGTAAGCATTCTGAATTTAGGTACCACCAAGGTGGTGTCGAGAACAGACAAGTCCAGGATAGGGCACCAAGAGTTTTCTTTTCTGGGCACCAGAAACAGTCTGGAGTAGAAACCCTGTCCCCTTTGCTCTGTTGTAACAGGGTGAATAGCCCTAATAACTGAGAAGAGCAAGTACTTGCTTTTGGGCTTCTGCCCACTGGTTTAGGGGGAGGTCTGGGAATCCGCTGGTTTGGGGGGAGGTCTGGCAATCCGCTTGGGGTTGGCAGAGTGGAAGTAAAATCTGTTATCATTGGGATACAATGTTAAAGACCCCACTGTCCTAAGCAATGTACTTCCAGTTTTTGGCATGCAGGGCAAGTCTTCCTCCTAGGGGTGCAAGTACTTGGGCATGGCTGGGAAGGATGAAGGCCAAGTCATTGTGAACTTTTTCCATAACAGGGTGGCTTACCACTCCCTGTTTTTGAGGTGGGAGCACTCCATTGTTTAGATCTGTGCATGCCCTGAGACTGTAGTCTTGGTCTGCTGCCTCTGGGTTTGAACTGAAGGTCTGGAAGGGACTGGAAAGGACCAGTTTTTTTTTTTGAAGGCCAATGCCTACTGAATCTAGGTGGCTGTACCTGTAGGAAATAACAGTTAAAATAGATTTAGCTTTTCCTCAATCTTTTTAATAACTTCTGCCTTAGTGCCAAACATTATTGGTTTAATGCATCTAGTAATTGTGCTTTAACATGGTCTGGCAAGATTTGTTCCTTCAGCCAAGCAAGTCTTTTAAGAACAGACCCAGTGACAGCAGCCCTGCAAGATGCTTCTAAGGCATCAAAACAACACTGCAAAGTATGTTTTCCAGCTTGGTTTGCAGAATGCATTAACTTGTAAATCTTTATGTTCTGCACAATCAGGAATAATCATTTTTTGTTTAATTAGTTCCATAATATGCTGCTGGTACTTCAACATGTGAAATTGGCAATTTAAAGCCCTGATTGCAAGAGTTGCAGAGGTATTCCCTTCTTCCTCCATCTGCCTAAAGCCCTAGAATCCCTGCGCGAAGGGGTAGGGTTTTTGGCTGTAGAAGCCTTAATACCTTTAGGTCCCTGGGAAATGGTCTCTGGATCTGCAATGGCATTTTTAAATAGAAATTTGAGAGAGTCGGTTACTCTGTAGTACCTGTCAGGCTTTCTAGGAGCTGGTGGCAAAGTATCAGGGTTAAGACTGGATTCCATGAAGACATGACAATTTCTAGAACAGGGGGGATAGCTAGAGGCCTGTGCTGAGGCAAGTTTAAAAATTCCTTGCGTCTTTTTGGACTGTGGGTAGTCCTGGCAGTCCCAGCGGAAATGCTCTGAGGGTATGCAGGGTTTCACCAAAAGAAAATTCCTCTGGGAGGAGGCAGATGGAATGGAATCCTCTGCATCTGAATCCTCATAGGTAGATAATGGTATGTCCTGGTAATCTCAGGGGTCAGAGTCATCGCATTCATGATCTGTAGAATCAAAAGGAAAATAAATTCTTTGTCTTTTAGAGGGGGCGGGCTGGCTTCCCATAATTAAAGTAAGGTCTTTAGCCATTCTAAGCATTTGTTTCTGTGGCATGGGAGTCTGAGAATGCACTTTGGTCTGTTTCCTAGGAGTAGTGAGAACTCTGGGCCGGAGAAATTCTGTAGTTTTGAAAAATGAAGTATTTGGTTTAATACGAAAATCGGAAGGTCTGAAAACACCCCCAGAAGCCAATGCCTGCACAGCAGCTCCGGACTCATCCAAGGTAGAGACATCTGCAGGTTCCATAGTGGAAGCATCTTGCGGCATACCAGACTCAGAATGGGTCTCGGAAGACTGTGAAGCTGGAGAAGCAGGTATCAGGGGTTGCGCAAAAGTGCCTCACTGAGTACCGGCAGACTGACGACTAGCTTAACGGAATAGTCATCAGCAGTTTTGGAACTATGCAGTCTCAGTCTCTATCCTTGCATTTTTTCAGAAGATCGGTAGTCGGATGGCTTATCGAAGCCATTTCGGAATAAGGAGAATGAGAGTGAAAGAATTTAGCGACAGATAGCCTGACAACAAATAGTTTGGGTGTTGAACAGGGCACAAAACCTACAGTGAGGAACGTCATGGTCTGGGCCTAAACAGGAGACTCAGTAAGAATGAAAATCTGTGAGGTATTTGCTTTCCACAGGCAAGACAATTAACTGACATCGGTTAGAGCAAGAAAAAAGGATTCCCAACGGGATACTTAGCTTTAGAAGACTTCAGGTCTGAAACTAGTAACGAAAATTTCGGGTAGCGTCCGACCGGCACTTGCGAACTCTGCTTCGGGCTCCACTCTACAAGAAAAGTTGATGCAATAGTGTCGGCTGCATGTTTTATACCACTGACTTAACGTCATGGAAGAGGAGACCGCATCCAACGCAGAAATCCCGAGACTCTGGTATTTGGAACGACTAAGGGCTACCTGCAGGCAGATAACCCAAGTGTGATGACTGCAACAGTGAAACATGAACATCTATGGTTATGATAATTACAGAACCATTCTATGTCCTAGCCCCATGTTGCAGTATTCTTACTATGGGAGAGTATCACAGCTTAGGAAGGGTAAAGGGTAGAGATAGCAGATTCCAGAAACCCCTACAGGATTGCTCTAGCGAAACCTACTCGGGAGATATGATCCAACAGTGTGTATAGTGGACCAGGTGGCTGCCACCAGGATGGAGGCTGTGTCTAAGCTCCTGAAGGAGGCCTTGGAGCATGCTATAAACCTATTAATGTGTGCTCTTACCCTCTGAAGGAAATCCTTGCCATGGTAGGAGTAGCAGAAGCAAATGTTTTCCTGATCCAACAGGAGATGGTCTGTTTGGAGACTACCTTGTCCCACATGGAAAGGTTTAGGAACCAAGCAGCACAAGTGGTTATGGCAAAAATACTATGGGGTCCTACAGCTGGAGATATTAATTTCCATTAGTCAGCTCTGATTAATTTTAATGTGCATTTGTAACTTGTGTGAAGCAAAACAAGCAAGACTTAACATATGAAAATCCAGGACAGTTTGGCTGCAATGAAGCATAAACTGCTACCTGAAGTATAAATCACTTGGCTTTAATTTCAAAAGAAATATTGGGAGGAATGATTTCACAGTCGCGCACCAATGCCAGGTCTGAAGCCTCTTCTGCTGGAGTAATCCATTAGAAGCTTCAGAAAACTGAACAGCTAGAGAAGCTAACTATGCAATTGGTATTTTTAGATGTGTACAAGTGCAACATGGTCAAATGCAGCATCAAGAAGCTTCGACGAAAAAGTTATGTACTTAGCATAACGTTCCATGTCTGTAGTCCATCTCGCCCTTTATTCTTATACATGGGCTCGGAGCTGATCTTCGGCTCAGACTCGGCCAATTACAAAGCTCAAACTCTCTAAGTTGACTCGTGGCAAGGAAGGTATCCCATAATGAACTAACAATTCGCCAGATCTTGTTTGCTGCTGTCTATAATAGTGATATAAAAGAATTTCCACAAGGAATAGATGAAAGGTCTCCAACTCTAAGGAAGATAGAAATTCTCATCTCCAGATCCCCCAAGGATACATGGATGGGGGTAGGCTCGTAAGAATTAAGGGCGAGATGGACTACAAACATGGAACGTTATGGTGATTACATAACTTCTTTATGTTCTGTAGTCCTATCTCGCCTTCATTCTTACATATGGGACCGTGTCCCTAGCAGCTTTATCTTGGGTGGCTCATGGAAATAAACTCCTAAGAACCGTGGAACCAAAGGAGGCTCTACTCCTGGAGGCCAAGTCTAACTTGTAATAAAGGTATGAGGGGTAGCCCAACTTGCTGCTGAACATATACTGCCCACTGGAATTATTGCTTGAAGAGTGGCATATGTGGATATAGATCTGGTGGAATGAGCTTTAATTTTAAATAGTTCTTTGCCATTAGAAGAGTAAATAAAAGATATGCAATCTGAAATCCAGTTTGATAACGTTCTCTTGGAGACTGGCACTCCTTTTAACGTCTCCGAAAAAGATTGGTTTGATTTCCTAAACACTCTGGTTCTATGTAGATAAAACCTTAACTGTCTGTACATCAAGTTGATGAAACTTGTATTATAGGTTCATAGGTAGGTACTAGGCTGCCAGAGTGTGTCAGCTTTCGCCGCTCCATTAACTGATCCGCTGTCAAGCAAAGCCAATGAAGTGATCCCAGGGGTGTATTTTGTTTACCCATCCACTCGTCAAGGTTTCTCTTGAAGAGAAATAGTGAGGGGCTCTGCCTAATGTAGTTCGGAATTTTGTTCCAAAGCATGGGGAGTCTCTGACAGGAACCTATCCCTCCAGCATGTCCTATTTATTGCTGTGGTGAGGTTTACCTCAATAGAGCGCGTGGCTCGCAGTGATTTTGATTTCTTTAGTTGGAGCATGCCCATCAATTCTGGGTTTTACATGGCTTTGTAAGTCAGGCAGAGATCACCTCTGAGTAAGAGATGTGCCATGGCAGAGATCACCTCTGAGTAAGCGATATGCCACTGAGTACAGCCAGAGTGTTTTCAGTTGAGCTGCATAGGACATGCATGTTTGAGGCCAGTAATCCTCTTGGTGACGGTACTTTTGTGGTCTCTCCAGCTGTTGGAAGTGTCTTGTGAGGTACATCCCAAATGGGGCAATGTACTCTGATGGGTCTGATGAGTGAAGAGTAGAGGGGCACTATAAAGTACAGTTGTGTACACTTACCATAAATGTAGCTGTTAGAGAGTATTCATTGTTGCAGTCATAACATTGAGGTTATCTCTGCTTGTAGTAGCCCTCAGTCGGCCTGATTATCAAAGTCTTGGGTCATGGGTCGGTTGCCGTCTCATCTTCCATGACATCAGGTAGTCAGGGGTATAAAGCATGCAGCAGATGCCATTACATTAGTTTTTCTTCCCCAGATGTCAGGTGCCACCCTAATGGGAAGCAATTGTATACAAGGTTACACCTCCAACAAAAAAGCAAATACACCAAAAAGCTTTAAGCATAGTAAACAATAGAGGTATAAGCCAATAGAAGTAAGGGGGCTGGAGGGAGGGTAAAGTACAGTTGTGTACCTACCATAAATGTAGATGTTAGTGTATTCACTGTTGCAGTCATTACACTTGGGTTATCCTGCCGGCTACCCACAGTCGGCCAGAATTACAAAGAATAGGTCCGGCGTCTGTTGCTGTCGCCTCTTCCCTAACGTCCGTGCGCCAGGGGTACAAAAGATGCAGCAGACGCCATTTTCTTCAGTTTCTTGCCCCAGATGTCAGGTGCCCCCAAATAGGTAGGCTAAAAAAAATGCCAAGCATGCATGTACTAAAATAAACATTTCCTTCATCTACAAGCAAATACACCACATAGGTTGTATAGAATAGAGAAGTACAGAAAAGTCCCAACAAAGAACAGGGGGATGGTGGGTAACCTGGACTGCAACAGTGAATACACCAACATCTACATTTATGGTAGGTACACAACTGTACTATGTTAGTGTTTCACTGTTGCAGTCATTACACTTGGGTTGAATCCCAAAGCTGAGGTTGGGTGGCTGGGCCTAAATAGGATTAGGAGAGGCTACAAGGCCCTGCAGAACTGCAGTGGCAAAGCCTGCTCTGGATTTAGAGTAGGGAGGTAAGTGGTAGTGCTTGGTGAAAGTGTGCACTGAACTCCAGGTTGCAGCCTCTAAAATGTCTTTGGTTGGTACTCTGAGGAAGGCTGCTGAAGTGGCTGCTGCTCTGGTTGAATGTGGCCTAATGCCCTTAGGCACTGATTTGCCATGTTGCGAATAGCAGAAACAAATGCAGTGTCCTATCCATTTTGAAATAGTCTGCTTTGAGATAGGCTTTCCTTGTGATCCTGCATCATAAACTACAAACAGTTGCTCAGTTTTTCTGAAAGCTTTTGTTTTGTCCAAACAGAAGCATAGCTGTCTGTGTATGTCCAAAGCGTGCATATGTCTCTCCCCTTTATTCTGGGGATTTGGATAAAATGTTGGCAAATGAATGGTTTGGTTATGAGCCACATTGGATACTACCTTTGGCATAAATGTTGGGTTTCTCCTTAGAGAAACCCTGTCCTGATGAAAAATTATGAAAGGTTCCACTGCCATTAATGCCTGTAACTGAGACTCTTCTTGTTGAAGTTATTACTTGGAGCAGAGCAGTTTTCTATAAGAATTTCATATCGGCTGCATTGGCTGGCTCAAAAGGAGGCAGTGTGAGCTTTTCTAAAACAAAACTGAGGTCCCATATAGGTATCTGTGCTCTCCTTGGGGGTCTTATGTTTTTTGCCCCTCTGAGGTACTGTCTTAGTAGTATTGTAATGAGCTGAAATGGCAGAAGCATGGATCTTAACTGATGAGGATAGGCCTTTGTCCAGCATCTCAGTTAGGTATTGTAAAATCTGAGGTATATTTGGAACAAGTGGTTTGAGTCCTTGAGCCTGGTTCCAAGCACAATCTCTTCCATTTTTCTGCATAACATTTCCTAGTGCTGGGCCTCCTGGCTTCTAAAATGACATCCATAACAGCTTTAGAGAGAGGTGTGGTCTGAGTGGCTATATTATCTGCCATGCAGCCAGATTAAAGGTTCTGAGTTGACTGTGCAGAATCTGTTTTGAGTCAGAAGATGAGGAATTTGAGGTAAAGCCCAGGCTGGGCCTTGAGACAAGCTCTTTAGGATTGGGTACCAGTATTGGCGTGGCCAGTCTGGGGCAATCAGAATAATTTTTGGCTGCTCGTCTGATTTGTAGGAGCACCTTGGTAAGAAGAGGCAGTGGAAAAAAGGCATAAACTAACTGTTTTCCAGCTGAATGACAGAGCATCCACTTTCCATGCTTGTGGGTGATAACTTCTTGTGCAGAATCTCTGTAGTTGGCAGCTGTGAGAGGAGGTAAAAAGTTGTCTGGGCATCCCCATTTCCTTGGTATCATGCTGAAGACCTGTGGATTTAGTTTCCATTCATGAGGATCCATAAGATTTCTGCTTAGTTCGTCTGCCAGCGTATTTTTCTTTCCTGGCAGGAATTGTGCCTGCAGATGTACTTGATAGGTTAGTGCTGTGTTCCACAAAGTCATGGCTTGCCTGCAGAGGGGGTAGGAATGTGTGCCCCCTTGCCTGTTTATGTACCACATAACTGTGGTATTGTCCGTCTTTAGTAATAGTTGTCCTGGATGTAGGTGATCCTTGAAGGCTGTCAGGGCATGCTGTACAGCTAGCATCTCTTTTTGATTGATGTGAAGATGCATTTCTTCCTTGGGCCACGTGCCCCGAATACACTTTCCTGCCATGTGTGCCCCCAGGCATAATCCAATGCATCTGTTATTGTCTGCCTGGCTGTGGGTAAGGTGAAAGGCTGTCCCTTGTTGTGGTGACAGGCCAGTGCCCACCATCGAAACTCCTGTTGCAGGCAGGGAATAAGAGTTACTTTGTTTCCAGGCTGTGGCAATGTTGAGTCGAAACACTTTTTAGATACCATTGTAGTTTCCTCATATGCAGTCTTGAATATGGAATTAGTAGAATGCAGGATGCCATGAAGCCCAGAGCCTGCAGAATTTTTCTTGCAGGGAGCTGGGTCTTTGTTGCCATCATTTGAAAGTAATGAGTCAGTTACCTTTGATTGTCTGGCGTGAGATAAGCCATCTGGGCAGTTGTATTTAAGCCTACACCCAGGAATATTATCTCTTGAGAGGGCACTAGTTTTGACTTCTTTTCGTTTACTGTGTACCCTAGGCAAATTAGTAATCTTTTTACAAACGCCAGATGCTTTAGTAGAATGTCCTTACTCTCTACTTGAATAAGGCAGTTGTCCAAGTAGGGATATATTTGAATACCTTTTTGTCTGCAAAATGCAATTACTGGTGCCAGGCATTTTGTGAAGACCCTGGGCGCAGTAGATAAGCCAAAGGGCAGTGCAGAGAATTGGTAATGCATTGAGCCAGCTATGAATCTGAGGTATCTTCTGCAAGATTGCCTGACTGGGACATGCAGGCATGCCTCCTTGAGGTACAAAGTAACCAGCCAAGCCTTCTTGCCCAGCATGGGTAGAAGTTGCTGCAGTGTTACCATTTTGAATTCTGGAACATCCAGGAAAGTATTTAGGATTGACAGGTCCAGTATTGGTCTCCAGGCTTTGTCCCTTCTGGGTACCAGGAAAAGTCTTGAGTAAAATCCTTGTCCCTGTTCTTGCGGTGGTACTCTGAATAGCTCATGTCCATGAGAGCAGAACTTTTTGTGCCTTTGCCCATTGGTTTTGTGGCAGGTCTGGCATACCTTTGGATTTTGGAAGGGTGTGAAAGAGGAACCTGTAACCCTGAGAAACAATATTCAGTACCCATTTGTCCTGGGTGATCATGTGCCAATTTTGTGAGAAAAGTGCTAGCTTTCCCCCTAAGGGTGCTGCCAAAAGTTAAGCGCTTGGCATTTGTAGAGGGAAGTCATTGGGACTGGTTCCTATAAGGCTGTGATTTGTCTTCTCCTTTGGGGGCTGAAGCACCCCATTGTTTAGGTCTGTATGAGCCTTGGGGCTGAGATGTCTGTATCTGCCTCTTTGTGGCCTGTCTCGACACCGGTAAGGACCAATTTTTAGAAGGCCAGTTTCTGCTAAATCTAGGTGGCTGAACCTGTAAGAAATCCTTTACTGTCTGCATTGATTTTGCTTTATCCTCCATTTTCTTGAACACCTCTTCTGCCTTAACACCAAAGTATCCTGCTGTAGTGGAGCATCCAATAATTTTACTTTAACATGATCAGGTAAACTTTGTTATTTTAACCAAGCATGCCTTCGAATGACAGAGCCTGTAACTGTGTCTCTTGCAAGAAGCCTCTAATGAATCAAAACATTGCAGAGTATGCTTTCCCACTTGTTCAGCTGCATGCAATAAATCCTGCACTTCCTTATTGTCAGGACATTCTGAGTTTGTAAGCATTTTCAGTTTTAACAAAGACATGAGGTACTGTTGATATTTAAGCATGTGAAACTGGCAGTTTAAAGCCCTTACAGCTAAAGTTCCCCCATCTATCCAGAGCTCTGGAATCCCTATCAGAGGGGACAGGGTTTTTTGCAGTGGAAGCCTTAACCCCTTTGGGACCATGAGAAATTGTTTCTGGGTCAGCAGCAGGGTTTTTATAAAGAAATTTATTAGAGTCTGGGACCCTGTAGTACCTGTCTGGCTTGACTGGTGCAGGGGGGTAAAGAATAAGGAGACAAACTGGATTCAGAGAAAACAATATCAAGCACAGGGGGGATTAGCCAGGGGCCTGTGCTGAGGCAATAAAAGTCTGACCCTTTTCTTGGATTCTGAATAATCCTGGCTCTCCCAATGGAAATGCTCCCTCATGGTGTGCAAGGTTTCCCCAAGAGAGTAATCCTCAGGCGGAGAGGCTGAAGGTATAGATTATTCTGCATCAGAGTCCTCATAGGGAGGGAGAGAATATCCCTGATCTGAAGAGGAATCAGAGGAAATAGAAACCTGGTCAGAGTCAGTGTCTTGCCTAGGCCTTTTATCAGGTGGGAATGGGAACCCCTGATCAAAGTAATTAGGTCCCCGGCCATTAAGCATCTGTTTCTTTGGCATGGATGACTGTCCAGGAGAATGGTGTACTTGTTTCCTTGTCTTTAATGGAGTTTTTGACTTTGCCTTGGCTGCTGTAGTGGACGTAATAGTAAGCTGTGAAGTTCTGAAAACGCACTCAAGCCGATGCCTGCTCAGCGGCTCCGGACCCATCTGAGGGAATAGTTTCCACAGGCCCAATACCTCGAGTTTCCAGAGGCCTAGGTGTTGCCACGTGGGAGTCTGATGCGACCTGCGGCTCTGAGGCAGCGAGTGTCAGGGGCTGCGAAAGCGCCTCACTGAGAACCGGAGACTGGCCTAGAAGAGGCTTCGTAGTCTGTTTTGGACCTCTGATGCCTGTCCTTTTCTTTGTCTTTGCGTTTTTTATGAATTCCAGTCATCGGTTGTTCCAATGGCATTATGTAGTTAAATCTTCGGCCAAAGTAATGTTAAGCAAAATCAAACAGACACTTAAGTGCGTTGGTTGAATCTAGCACAAAACCAACAACTAGCAACGTCGTGGTCAGGACCTAGGCAAGGAATACAGTAAGAGTGAAAATCCTTATGAGGTATTTGCTTCCTACAAGAAATACAATTGTTAACTTTTACTGACATTGGTCTAGACCAACAAAAGTTTCCCCAACGGGGTACTTAGCTTTATTGATCACTTTGGTTCTGAAATTCAATTTCGAAAATCTCAGCAGTCGGCCGACCGGCACTTGCGAACTGCTTTTGCTTCGGGCACCGCGCGTCAAGAAAGATTGAAGAAAATTGTGTCGGCTGCATCTTTTATACCCCTGGCGCACTGACGTCAGGGAAGAGGTGACAGCAACAGACGCCGGAACTAGACTTTGGAATTCTGGCCGACTGCAGGTAGCCTGCCAGCAGGATAACCCAAGTGTAATGACTGCAACAGTGAAACACGAAAACCCAAGAATGCAACAGTGAATACACTCAAAGCATCTACATTTATTTTAAGCGTACACAACTGAACTATGTTCTTAGTGTTTCAATGTTGCTCATCACATTTGGGTAGATTCCCAAAGCTAAGGATGGGAGGAGGAAATTAGATACCATTAGGACCAGCTATAAGGCCCTGCAAGACTGCTGTGGCAAAGCCAGCTCTGGATTTAGAAAAAAATGGCAAGTGGTAATGCTTGGTGAAGGTATGTACAGAACTCCAGGTAACAGCTTCTAGGATGTCCCTGGTAGGGACACCTCCGAGAAAGGCTGTAGCGGTAGATGCAGCCATAGTTGAAATGTGGTCTTATCCCTGTGGGGTAGGTTTTCCATGGTGCTTACAGCAGAAATGAATGCAATGGCCTATCCACTTAAGTTTAGTTTGAAATGGCCATCCCCCTCTTCCCCTGCAGCAAATGCAACCAGCAGCTGCTCAAATTTCTTGAGAGGCTTAGTCCTGTCCAAATAAAATCTAAGGTGTCAGTGCACGTCTGAGTGCAGTATTTGTTCCCCTTTGTTCTGTGGATTAGAAAAGGTTGGCAAATAAATGGACTGATTAAGGGCCACAATGGATACCACCTTGGACATGGAGATTGGTCCTGAGGGAACCATGTCCGCATGAAAGATGAAAGGATCCACTGCAGTGAGGGCCTGTAATTCAGACACCCTTCTTGCTGAAGTGATGGCTAAAAGGAAGGCTATTTTCCAAGAAAGAAATTTCAAGTCTGCATTTCCAGCGGGTTCAAAAGGAGGTAAAGTGAGCTTTTCCAATAAAAAGTTAAGGTCCCAGGCTGGAGTAGGGGCTCTCCTGGGTGGTCTTATGTTTTTGGCCACTCTGAGGAACTGCTTCAGCAGAGGACGAGAGAGGAGGGGAGGTTCTGGACTGTAATGAGCTGAAATAGCGGAGGCATGAATTTTGGAGGAAAAGGAAAAGCCCTTGTGAAGCATCACAGTTAAGTATTGAAGAAGCTGAGGTAAACTGGGCACTGATGTGCCCATCCCCAGAGTTTGGCTCCAGAAACAGAATCTCTTCCATTTTTCAGCATAGGATTTTCTAGTACTAGGCCTCCTTGCCTCCAGAATGACATCCATCACTTGCTTACAGAGGGATGGTAATGGAGAGATCAGGTAATTAGCCAAGCTGCCAGGTTCAGGGATTGAAGCTGTGAGTGCAGAATCTGGACCTCCTGCTGGGACAGCAGGGCAGCGGTCTAGACAGGTGCCATTATGCCAGTGACACTGCGCAAGAGGGGGTACCCAGTGTTGGTATGGCCAGTCTGGTGCAATCAGTATTGTCCTTTGTCCTGTTTGATCTTTAATAGTACCTTCGAGAGGAGAGGCAGAGGGGGAAAGGCATACACCGATGGGTTTTTCCAGGTGAAATACAGAAAGTACAGTTTTGTACCTACCATAAATGTAGATGTTCGAGTGCTAACACAGCTGCAGTAATCACAGATGGGTTTTCAGCAGTCAGGCGGTCCCTCGGTCGGCCAAATTCCAAAGTCTTGGTCCGGCGTCGGTTGTTGTCGCTTACTCTTCTGACGTCAGGAAGGCCAGAGTATACAAGACACAGCCGACGCCATGTTCTTCAGTCTTTCTTGCCCCAGATGTCAGGTGCCCCCAAAAGGAAGGCAATACATAAATAAAGCTAATCCACAAATGTAAGCAAATAAGACATAGCAGGATAACCCAGTCCGGAGGTATGAAGAGGTTTTTAGGCCCCATGGCCTTACCAAGAGGGGAAGGAGGGAGGGAAACCTGTACTGCAGCTGTATTAGCACTCGAACATCTACATTTATGGTAGGTACAAAACTGTACTATGTTCATCGTGCATACAGCTGCAGTAATCACAGATGGGTAGAGTCCCAAAGCTATGCATAGGGTGGTAGGTACTATGAGGAACTGGGTTGAGCCAGAATGCCCTGCAAAACAGCAGTGGCAAAGCCTGCTCTTGTTCTGGAATATAAGGGCAGATGGTAGTGTTTTGTGAAGGTATGTACAGAACTCCAAGTGGCTGCCTCCAAGATATCCTTAGTAGGCACACCTCTGAGGAAGGCTGTAGAGGTGGCTGTGGCCCTGGTGGAGTGAGATCTGATACCAGTAGGGACAGGTTTCCCATGATGGGAGTAACAAAAACGTATGCAGTGGCCAATCCACTTGGAAATGGTCTGTTTGGTAACTGGTTTCCCTGGAGCCCCTACGGCATAGGACACAGAGTTGGTCTGATTTTCTGAAGGACTTTGTTCTGTCCAAATAGTAACATAGCTGCCTATGGATGTCTAAAGAGTGAAGCAGCCTTTCCCCTTTGTTTTGAGGGTTAGGATAAAAGGTAGGGAGGTGTATGGCTTGGTTTAAGGCTACCCTAGATACCACTTTAGGCATAAAAGATGGGTTGGTACGAAGGGAAACCCTGTCCTGATGGAAGATGAGGAAGGGCTGCACCGCCATGAGGGCCTGTAGTTCAGAAACCCTACGAGCTGAAGTGATGGCCAGAAGGAAAGCTGTTTTCCAGGACAAATATTGTAGATCTGTTGAAGCAGCAGGTTCAAAGGGAGGCAATGTTAATTTTTCTAGTATGTAATTAAGGTCCCAGGCTGGTATTGGTTGTTTCCTTGGAGGTCTTATATTCTTAGCCCCTCTGAGGAACTGCCATAAGAGTGGGTGTGAGAATAAAAGAGGATCCGTGTTGAATTCTGCAGAAACGGCTGAGGCGTGTATTTTGATTGAAGAAAATGAAAGTCCACTGCTCAGTAGTTCAGCTAGGTACTGTAACACCTGAGGCAAGTTCAATTTTCTAGGGTCCTGCCCTCTTTTCTCATTCCAACAGCAAAACCGCTTCCATTTTGCGGAGTAAGCTTTTCTAGTAGATGGTCTTCTGGCCTCCAAAATGATATCCTGCACCTCCTTGGAGAGTAGAGTTTGATGTGGTGTTAAGGAATTTTCCATGCAGCGAGGTTGAGTGTTTTCAGCTGGCTGTGAAGGGTTTTGTAGTTGTTCTGCGTCAGCAGAAGAGGTATTAGAGGCAGGGACCAGGGAGGAGTATGTGTTAGGCTCCTCAGGAGTGGATACCAGTGTTGCCTTGGCCAGTCTGGAGCAATCAGTATCATCCTCGGTTTGTCTGGTATTGGTTGTTTCCTTGGTGGTCTTATATTCTTAGCCCCTCTGAGGAACTGTCGTAAGAGTGGGTGAGAAAATAAAGGAGGATCCGTGTTGAATTCTGCAGAAATGGCTGAGGCATGGATTTTTATGGAAGAAAATGAAAGTCCACTGTTCAGCAGCTCAGCTAGATACTGTAATACCTGAGGCAAGTTCAGTTTTCTAGGGTCCTGGCCTTTTTTCATTCCAAGAGCAAAACCGCTTCCATTTTGCGGAGTAAGCTTTTCTAGTAGATGGCCTTCTGGCCTCCAAAATGACATCCTGCACCTCCTTGGAGAGTAGGGTCTGTTGTGGTGTTAAGGAATTTTCCATGCAGCGAGATTGAGTGTTTTCAGCTGACTGTGAAGAGTTTTGCAGCTGTGCTGAGTCAGCAGAAGAGGCATTAGAGGCAGGGACCAGGGAGGAGTATGTGTTAGGCTCCTCAGGAGCGGGTACCAGTGTTGCCTTGGCCAATCTGGAGCAATCAGTATCATCTTCGGTCTGCTCTTGCTTTCAAAAGCACCTTGGGCAGAAGAGGCAGAGGTGGGAATGCGTAAACTGTCCATGCTGTCCAACTGAATGAAAGGGCGTCCACTCTCCAGGCCTTTGGATGAAAGGTCCTCTAACAAAACCTTTCCAATTGAGGATTCCTGTGGGAGGCAAAAAGATCTATGTCTGGCCTCCCCCACGCTTGGATTATCTCTGTAAACACCTGAGGATGCAACTTCCATTCGTGTGGATCTGTCATATTTCTGCTTAGATTGTCTGCCAGCGTGTTTTCCAATCCTGGCAAGTACTGTGCTTGAAGTTCGATTTGCCATTCCAGAGCCAAGTTCCAAAGAGTCATGGCTAGTCTGCACAAGGGGTATGAATGTGTTCCTCCTTGTTTGTTTATGTACCACATTACTGTGGTGTTGTCTGTTCTTATCAGTAATTGACCTGGATGCAGGAGGTCCTTGAAAGCTGTAATTGCATTTATTACTGCTAGCATTTCTTTTTGATTGATGTGAAGGTGCTTTTCCTTTTGGGACCATTTGCCCTGAATGCACCTGTCCATCATATGCCCCCAGGCGTAATCTGAGGCGTCTGTTGTGATTACTTGATTTGCTTGAGGCTTGCAGAATGGGAGGCCTGTATTTGCTTGACATGCTTGGGCCCACCATAGAAATTCCTTTTGCAAACATGGAATTATTGGTATTATTGTTTCCAAACTGACTGTGTTGAGACCATAGGTTTTTTAGGTAACATTGAAGTTTCCTCATATGCAGCTTTGCACATGGGATTAAAAGAATGCAAGATGCCATGAAGCCCAGAGCCTGCAGGATTTTCCTTGCAGTAAGCCTGGTACATTTTGCTAGTATTTTGAAGTACTGAGTTAGTTGCCCCTGTTTTTCTGGCGTAAGATAGGCCATCTGGGTGTGTGTCCAAGTTGGCACCCAGGAAAGTTATTTTCTGAGATGGTGTTAGCCTGGATTTCTTTGTTGATTGTGTATCCCAGAGAATGCAGTAACCGTGTTACATAAGCCAGATGTTCCAGAAGTAGGTGCTTGCTGTCTGCTTGGATCAGGCAGTCCAAATAAGGGTAAATGTGTATCCCTTGAAGTCTGCAGTAGGCAATCACTGATGCCAGGCACTTTGTGAATACTCTGGGCGCAGTAGATAAGCCAAAGGGCAATGCAGAGAATTGATAGTGGATTGAACCTGCAAGAAATCTGAGGTATCTTCTGCAGCTTTGTCTGATTGGGACATGCAGGTATGCCTCCTTGAGGTCCAATGCTACCAGCCAAAACTCCTTGCCCAGCATGGGAAGAAGCTGCTGTAATGTGAGCATCTTGAATTTTGGTACGAGTAAAAATGTGTTTAGGATGGATAAGTCCAAAATGGGTCTCCAGTCGGTTCCTTTCCTTGGTACCAGAAAAAGTCTTGAATAAAAACCTTGACCTTCTTCGTGAGTAGGTACCTCTTGAATAGCTCTCATGCTTATGAGCTTTGAAATTTGTAGTTGTGCCTCTGCCCTCTGTGTGGCAGGTTTGGCATGCCTCTCATTTTTGGAAGAGTGTGGAATTGAAATTTGTAGCCTCTGTTTATAATGTCCAGGATCCATTTGTCTGTTGTGACAATATGCCAATTTGTTGCAAATAATGCTAGCTTTCCTCCCAAAGGTGCTGCCAGCTGAGACCTGCTTGGCATGGAAATGAGGGAGTCATTGGGTTTGTTTCCTGTATTGTTGTGCACTGTCTTCGCCACCTCTTGGTGCTGGAGTTTGCCATTGTCGGCCTCTATATGATCCTTGTGATTGCCCTCTGCCCCTTGTGCGTCTGTATCTACCTCTTTGGGGCTTGTCAGTGGCTGGAAAGGACCAGTTTTTGAAGGCCAATTTCTGCTAAAACATGGTGGTTGGACCTGTAAAAAAGCTTTGACAGTTTGCATAGATTTGGCTTTTTCTTCCATTTTCCGTAATATCTCCTCAGCATTAGTACCAAACAGCACATCCTTTTGTAAAGGAGCATCTAGAAGTTTAGCTTTCACATGATCAGGCAAGTTTTGTTCCCTAAGCCAGGCATGTCTGCGAATGACTGATCCTGTAGCAGCCGCTCTACTTGAGGCCTCTAGGGCATCATAGCCACATTGTAAGGTGTGTTTACCCACTTGCTCTGCACTATGCATCATATCCTGCAACTCCTTCAAATCTGGTTGTTCAGGTTGAGACATTTTATTCCTTAATTGTGATAACAGGAACTGTTGATATTTAAGCATATGAAACTGACAATTTAAGGCCCTCATGGCTAGGGTGACGAGGTATATACCTTTTTACCCCACCTTTCTAAGGATCTTGACTCTTTCGGCAGGAAGTGGATTCTTGGCAGTAGAGGCCTTCAATCCCTTGGGGCCTTGAGAAATGGTTTCAGGGTCAGCATTATGGCTTTTGTAGAGAAATTGGTGAGAGTTAGGAACTCTGTAGTACCTATCAGGTTTGACTGGTGCAGGAGGCAGGGAATCCGGGTTAAGGCAAGCCTCCGAATAAACATCAAGTATGTCCAAAACAGGAGGCATCGCCAGAGGTCTGTGTTGAGGTAACAAAAGAAATTCCCTAAGTCTTTTCTTGGAATCGAAAAAGTCTTGGCCTTCCCAATGGAAGTGTTCCCTTAAAGTGTGCAAGGTTTCCCCAAAGGAAAAATCCTCAGGAGGAGATGCAGAAGGAATGGACTTGCTCTGCATCCGAATCCTCAAAAGGGGAGTAAGTGTGTTCCTCTACATCAGAATGTTCTGATAAAATAGAGCCCTGATCAGAAGAGGGAGAATCTTCCTCCACTCTGGGTCTCTTGTCTGGAGGGGGTTGAGAACCCCTGATAAGAGTAATTAAATCCTCAGCCATTTTAAGCATCTGTTTTTTTAGGCATGGGGCCTGGAGATGGGCCCTGTGCAACAGGCCTCTTGGGATGCCTGGCTGCTTTGGATTTAGTAAAGGCCTTAATAGAAAAGGAAGATGAGGGTCTAAATACACCATGGGTGGAAGTGGACCTGTCCACATTAGGAGGCTCAACATTAGCAATGGCTTCGGTGGTTGTAGTCTGGGAAAGGGCCGAGGTACCTGCGGCCTCGGGTACAGAGGACACCGCCAAAGGAGTGTCGTCGGTAGTCAGGGACTGCAAAGGCGTCTGTGAACCGGACCACGTGTAGCCTGTTTTGGCGTTGTGTCGGTGGGGACTGCGGACCTCGCGTGTCGGTCCTTGCATTTTTTGGACAAAACGGTAGTTGGAGTTTCCGACATTTTATAATCAAAGGCTTTATCAAAATAGTGTTGGGCGAACTCCGCCCGACGCATAATAGTGCGTTTATTTTAAGTAGCGCAAAAGCGACAGCCCAAGACGTCGTGGTCTGGGCCTAAACAAGGTATGCAGAGGGAATGGAAATCCTTATGCGGTATTTGTTTCCCACAAGAAATACAATTAACTTTTTCTGACATCGGTCTGAGGCAAGAAAAGTTTCCCCAACGGGGTACTTGGCTTTAATGAAGACTTCAGTTTCCAATTTTTTCGTAATTCAGGAGCTGGCCGACCGGCACTTGCGAACTGCTTCTGCTTCGGGCACCGCGCGGCAAAAAAGACTGAAGAACATGGCGTCGGCTGTGTCTTATATACTCCGGCCTCACTGACGTCAGGAGAGAAAGCAACAACAACCGATGCCGGACCTAGACTTTGGAATTCGGCCGACCGAGGACCCGCCTGACGGCAGAGAACCCATCTGTGATTACTGCAACTGTATGCACGATGAACATCTGGGGTAGCCAGGCAGTTAGCTTCAGGCTGTTCAGCTTGGGACGATTCAGGTTCTGTGGGTGTGAGATCAACTCCAGGGTTTGATGGAGAATCCATGGTCGATCTAGTAGGTGAGGCCAAAGGAAGGGGAACCAAATCTATCTAGGCCAATATGGTGCTATGAGGATCACCTTGCTCTTCAACCGCCGGGCTTTCTTCAGAAACTGGGGAATGAGGGGAAAGGGAGGAAATGCATAAAGAAGACCAGAGGGCCAATCGTGGACTAGAGCGTCCCTGGGTGACCATCCCAGAGGGGGAATCAGGGTGAAGTAGTTGCTGCATTTGTAGTTGGTCTGGGATGCAAGGAGGTCGCAGCAATGACTGCCCCAGAGGTGGAAGATCTCCGCCGCTATCAAGGGATTCAGGGACCACTCGTGAGGTTGAAGAATGCACCTGCAGAGTGTCTGCTATTACTTTGGAACTCCCGGGAATGCGAGTTGCTAGAATAAAACTGTTGGTAGCCATCGCCCATTGCCATATCCTCATGGCCCTAGACAAAGGGGGTAAGATTTGGTTCCACCTTGCTTGTTGATGTACCAGACCACCGCCATGTTGTCTGATTGAATCGCAATTGTCCCAGATGGCAGCAGGGGATGGAATTCTTGCAACGCCAGAAGCACCACCCTCAGCTCTAGAACTTTTATATGCAGATGGGCCTCCAGGTGGGACCAAGTGCCTTGGCCTGTGTCCCTGACATAGCCCCACCCACCCCATCAGGGAGGGGTCAGTGGTCACTGTCACAGAAAGGACCCTGAGATTTCTTGAACCATATCTTCCCATTCTTTTGGTTTTGGGATAAAGCACGTTGAGGGGAAGAATAACTGACACCTACGGCAGAAAGGGTCTTATCGTCCTGTTCACATCTGGCCAGTGTGCTTTTAGCTTTGGGCCAAAACGAGGAGGGCTCAATGGGGGCATTAAGAAAAGACAAAGGGTTCCGCAAAGTTGCAGAAGCGCATCCAGGCGTGTCGTCTCAAGACCACAGCTGAACCCACTGCTCTAGCTGCTCCTTCTGATGCATGAGATCAGTCGCATAGAGGAGTTAGATATAGATTCAATGGTGGCCAGCTGTCACGGACCTCAGACACGGCACCAGAGAGCTCAGAAACAAGATCTCTTTGAAGCCTGGTGAAATGTGCCATATAATTCAGGGACCTGATAGCAAAGGTCGCTGAAGCAAAGGTGCACTTCCCTATCCTGTCCAGGGCCCGGGACTCTTAGGCAGATGGACAGTCTGGCTTTCTTCTGCCAGACCCTTTTTTTGTTGCAGCCACCACCAAAGCATCCACAGGAAGACCTATGGACCAATGGGGATCTGAAGCAAGAGGGGGAACAAGATCTTATCTGGCCTCCGGGGAATAGCTTCAACGGTATCAGGAGCCTTCCAAGCACGCTGTACAATGAGCCGGACAAGTTAATCGGCAGGTGGAGTAACCCAGGAAGTAGGGGGCTGAGCGTGAAAGGCCAGCAGGAACACAGATTCCTCAGAGGTTGGATTAGAGGACTGTCAGTCACCTCTGTTTCAGGATTTCGAGGATATCACCAAAGCATACCTCAGAGGGTGACAGAGGGGATCCTTCCCCCTCATCGAAATCTGTCTTCCGTTAGGGCCTCCTCTGTGGAGTCCATGTGCTTCCTCTTGCACAAACTTTTCCAGTGGACCTCCTCAGCTGGAGAAGTTGAAGACAACGGAAAAGGGAATTCATGAGGGAATATGTCCTGAGGTCCTTGCACCCAGAGTCCACTAGATGCGACTTCTGGAACCAGTGTACCAGAGGAGGGCAAAGGTATAGACACAGTCTGTTATCGCCAACAGCAGCAAAATCCTTCATCAGTTGGAAGGCTGGTCCACCCGAATAGGTGTTTATGTCTAGGGCAGGGGTCACCCCTCCACTAAGTGGCTCAGCCTGCCGACCCGGAGTCCCTGGATGGCTGTGGAGCAGCAAGCTATGAGTGTCACAGCTGACATCCTGGGTAGCAGCAAAACTTTCCTTCCATGAAGGCAACTGTGGTTCCTTAGTGAGATCCATAAAGAGAACCGCAGAAGGGGAAGACTGTGCTATATCCATGGAACTTCAAAGGCAATGGAAGAGAATAAGAAGGGGTCTTTGGAGATGGGTGATCACCTCCCAAGGAAGGATAGTTCCTGAGGGGTGAGATACCTCTGGCCAAGAGTACCTGGTCCACAAGACGCAACATGTTCGGAAAGGTTTCTAGTGGACCTCACGGAGACTGAGGGAGAAAGGCCTGTCCACAGAAGAGGCAGACTCTGTGCCCTTCTCATCTAAGTGCACCACTGACAACGGTGCCAAGAAAGACTGGACGACAGCTGTCTGCACCGAAGTCATGGGTGCCGAGCTCATTGTCTGCACAGATGCAGGGATCAGTGCCGAAGTGGGAGTCTGTACCAAAGCTGGAACAGACAAAACTGGAGTCAACAATAAAGGCCTCTGTTTCGATGAAGATCTCTGAGCAGACGCGGTCAAGGTCTGCGCCGACTGAACAGTCTGTGCCGATACAGTGGTAATGGTCTGAACAGAGGAGCCCCTCCGTGCCCATTTATAGAAAGCTGCAGGAGAGGACTGAGATGAAGTCACTAATGGAGCCAAAGGCCTCTGTGCCCAAAGTCTAAGCACCAAAAGAACTGGGGCTGACAGATCTCTGGAGCCGAAAATTTAGCCTTTTTAGGTTTTGGTTAGTGAGAGTCCCCAGCCAGGGACGAAGGCAAGGATTTAGCCTTAGGAGAAACATCCAGTTTCTTATGGGCTTTAGGAGGTGCTGAGACCGCCGACCCAGAAATGGCCTTTGAAAGGGGAGATTTTAGAAGTCCCTTCTGTATCAGCTTGTTTTTCCTTTCCAATAAAGTTCTATTACAAAACTTCTCACAAATACAAGGTGATTCAACAGATAAATGGGAAGCTCCCAAACACAAAGTGTGCATCAGAAGTAGGCAGTTTGTGTCCACAATCAGAACACCGCTTAAACCCCGGACTACCTTTGTCTGCCTTGACAGCAAAATTAATAGAAAAGTACCAACAATGGTACAAGAGAGTACCTGAAGGTGAGAGAGAAGGGAAAAATATTACCAACGATGGTAAAGAGAATACTTTGCAGTAAAACTTAAGGAAAAAAACAGAAAAACCTGAGGAAATTATCAACGCTAGATGCGAGAGGGTATGAGAATAAAATATCAACTTTTCTGACAGAAAAGTAATTTGTAAAGCAATTAAACAATTGACTGTACGTAGCTCAAGAGAAGTAGCTTGACACGACCGGATGGCAAAGCGGCAAACGAAATCTGAGGTGAGAGTGGAATTGTGGGTAAGAGTTTAGCTTGAGTGTCTGAAGCGGACGCGAGCTTGGAATATGGCCGGCTCAGTTCAGAGCTCGGAACAGATACCCCATGCATAAGGAATGAACTAGGATTAACAAAATCAGATTCATTATTTCCAGGCTGTGACAATGTTGACGCCATAAGTTGTTTAGGTACCACTGAAGTTTCCTCATATGCAGTCTTGCATATGGAATTATTAGGATGCAGAAGGCCATGAACCCCAAGGCCTGCAGAATTGGTCTTGCAGACAACTGGGTTTTAGTGGCCACCTGTTTGAAGTAAGTCAGTCATTAACTGAATTTGTTTTTCTGGCGTAAGGTAGTTCATCTGGGCAGTTGTATTTAAGCTTGCACCCAGGAATGTAATTATTTGAGAGGGTACCAGTTGTGATTTCTTTCCGTTTATGGTGTACCCTAGACAAGTTAGAAGTATTTTTACAAACACCAGATGTTTTAGAAGTGTCCTTGTTTTCTGCCTGAATTAGACAACCGTCCAGGTAAGGATAAATTTGAATGTTTGTCTGCAAAATGCAATTACAGGTGCCAAGCACTTTGTGAAGACCCTGGGCGCAGTAGACAAGCCAAAGGGCAGTGCAGAGAACTGGTAATGCAAATAGCCAGCTTTGAAGCGGAGGTATCTTCTGCAAGATTCCATGATTAGGATATGCAGATAAGCCTCAAGTCTAGAGTTACCAACCAGGCATCCTTGCCTAGCATAGGCAGTAACTGTTGTAGAGTCAGCATCTTGAATTTTGGAATGTCCAGAAATGTATTTAGAATGGATAAGTCCAGAATTGGACGCCGTGATTTGTCTTTTCTGGGTACAAGAAAAAGTCTTGAATAAAAACCTTGTCCCTTTTCTGGTACTGGTTGAATAGCCACCATATTCATAAGGAACATAAATTGTTTCTGGGCCTCTGCCCACTGATTTGGAGGCAGATCTGGCCATATGTTTGGGATTGGCAACGTGTGGAAATTAAATCTGTAACCCTGGGATACTATATTTAAAACAGACTTGTCCTGGGTAATTAGTTGCCAGTTTCGTGCATAAAGTGCCAGTTTTCCCCCCAAAGGGGCAGTGCTTGGTGATTGCAGTCGAAAGTCAGAGACTTTACTGCAGGAAGGTGCCTTGTTACTTCCAGATTTTGAGGTGGAGGCACCCTATTGCTTTATTCTATAAGTTCCTTGTGACTATAACCTTGAGCCTTTGGAATGTCTGGGTTTGACCTGGGCGGCTCTGGTGGGTACTGGAAAGGACCAGTTCTTAGTAGGCCAGTGCCTACTGAACCTGGGTGGCTGCACTTGTAGGAAATCTTTTACAGTTTGCATAGATTTAGCTTTATCTTCCATCTTTTTCAAAACTTCTACCTTATTACCAAATACTGTCCTGTTGTAAAGGAGCATCCAACAATTTTGCTTTAACATGATCAGGCAGATTTTGCTCCTTGAGCCAAGCATGCCTTCTCATCACAGATCCAGTTACAGCGGCCCTGCAAGAGGCCTCCAAGGAATCAAAACCACATTGCAAAGTATGCTTTCCAACTTGTTCAGGTGAATGCAATAAATCCTGCAACTCTATTTTCCACACAGTCAGAAATAATCCTTTTCTGTTTAAGTAAGCACATGACATGCTGCTGATATTTATGCATATTAAATTGACAATTTAAAGCCCTGACTGCCAAGGTTGTAGACGTGTAAACCTTCTTACCCCATCTATCCACCGCCCTGGAGTCTCTATCAGAAGGGGTAGGATTTTTAGCAGTAGAAGACTTAATGCCCTTGGGACCCTGAGAAATGGTTTCAGGGTCAGCAGTAGGGTTTTTAAAGAGGACTTTGTAGGAAGCAAAAACCATGTAATATCTGTCTGGCTTACTAGGAGCCGGAGGCAGGGAATCAGGAGCCATGCTGGATTCTGAGAAATCAACAATGTCTAGAACAGGAGGTATAGCCAAGGCCTATGCTGAGAAAGGAGGAAATCCCTAAGCCTCTTTTTAGATTCTGAGAAATCCTGACTTTCGCAGTGAAACTGTTCCCTTAGGGTATGCAAAATTTCTCCCAAAGAAAAATCCTCAGGAGGAGAAGCAGAAGGGATGGAATCTTTTGCATCTGAGTCCTCATAAGGTGGAATAGATAAATTCCTGCTCAGAAGAGGAATCAGAAGAAATGGAAACCTGATCTGATGATTCATAGTCAGTGCCTTGCCTAGGACTCTTAGCAGGAGGGGGATGGGTACCCCTGATCCAGATAATTAAATCCTCAGCTATTTTGTTTTTTAGGCATAAGGGCCAGTGCACGTGGCCCAAGTGTCTTTTTTAGACATGGATGTTAAATTTGCCCTTAGTTTTGAAGATGGTGTCGGTTTAATATACAAATCTTTAGGCCTGAAAACACCCTCAGAAGTCTGTGCCTGCTCAGCAGCTCCGGACCCATCCAAGGTAGAGACATCCGTGGGTTCAATACTTACCAGTGAACTGGCGATTGGCTTAAAAGAAGCTTTGTTGATTTTGGACCTAGACTGTCTTTCTTTGCATTTTTTTAGGTATTCTGGTAGTCTGATTGCTAACAAAGACATTTCTGGATAGTTCAATCTTGAGCCAAAATATTTTGATGCAAAAATATACCGACGCTTAGTGCGTTGATTAAATTTAGCACAAAACCGACAGCAAGGCACGTTGTGGTCAGGGCCTAGGCAAGGAATACAGTACAAATGAAAATTCTTATGAGGCATTTGCTTCCCATAAGTAATGCAATTATTAACTTTTACTGATATCGGTAAGGAGCAAGAAAAAAGTTTCCCCAATGGGGTACTTAGCTTTAGGTTTAAGACTTCGGTTCTGAAACTCAAACGAAAATTTCAGGAGTCTGCCGATCGGCACTTGCAAACTGCTTCTGCTTCGGGCACCGCGCAGCAAGAAAAACTGATGAAACTGGCGTCTTCTGCATGTTTTATACTCGTGACGACCTGACATGGTAGAAAGGACAGCAACCAATGTAGGACCCAAGACTTAATCAGGCCAACTGAGGGCAACCTGCCAGCAGATTACCCAAATGTAATGACTGCAACAGTGAAACACTAAGATCATCACGGATGATATGCAAGTGAGCTTTGTGTTCTTGTCATGTGCCTTGGACTGTCCTTCCTACAGAATGCCCCCCCACCCTATCTGGGAGGCATCCGTGGTCACAGTAGCAATGTGTTGGAGAGGAATGAATGGTCTCCCTATCGTTAGTTGATTGGCCTGGATCCACCAACAAAGGTTCTTTTTGCAAGACTTATTAAAATGGGATGAGAGAGGCATTTGCTGAAGACACCACTGGGAAAAGATTAGCCACTGTAGAATTCATATGTAGTCTGGCTAATGGAACTAGTTATAGTAGAGGACATGGCTCCCAGTAGTTTGAGCACGGCCTTCGTTTTGACCTTGTGTTGGGGAAGCAGGCTGTATATTTGTCTTACATTCTGCACTCTGTCTGAAGGAAGGCGAGCCACCATTGCGACTATTTATGCGCCTATAAAAAAAAAAGACACATATTGAGAGGGTGACAAGACAGACTTTTCCCCAATTTATAGTGATGCCTAGCTGAGTACGGACATGGATGATAGAATCCCTGGCTTGTAGAAGTAGGTGCCTGGTGGGGACAGTCAGGAGCCAATCATCCAGGTACGGAAACACTGAATCCAAGACGTCTCAAGTGAGCCATTACTACTGCCATGCATCTGAAAGTACAGTTGTATACCTACTATAAATGTAGATGTTAGAGTGTATTCACTGTTGCAGTCATTACACTTGGGTTATCCTGCTGGCAGGCTACCTGCAGTCGGCCTGAATTCCAAAGTCTTGGTCCGGCATCGGTTGCTGTCGCCTCTTCCCTGACGTCAGTGCGCCAGATGCATACGAGATGCAGCCAACGCCATTTTCTTCAGTTTTTCTTGCCCCAGATGTCAGGTGGCCCCAAGAAGGTAGGCAATACATATTGCTTATAAAAACATACACTAAAATAAAAATACCTTCATCTACAAGCAAATACACTACATAGGTTGTATAGGACAGAGAAGTATAGACAAGTCCAAGCAAAGAAAGGGGATGGAGGGAGGGTAACCTGGACTGCAACAGTGAATACACTAACATCTACATTTATGGTAGGTACACAACAGTACTATGTTCATAGTGTTTCACTGTTGCAGTCATTACACTTTGGTTGAATCCCAAAGCTCAGGTAGGGCCGGCTGGGTCTAAATGGGATTCGGAGAGGCTATGAGGCCCTGCAGAACTGCAGTGGCAAAACCTACTCTGGATTTACAGTAAATAGGTAAGTGATGATGCTTGGTAAAAGTGTGAACTGAACTCCAAGTTGCAGCCTCCAAAATTTCCTTGGTTGGTACTCCTCTGAGAAAGGCTGCTGAAGTGGCTGCTGCCCTGGTCGTATGTGGTCTAATATTCTTAGGCACTGATTTGCCATGCTGTGCATAGCAGAAACGAGTGCAGTGTCCTATCCATTTTGAAATAGTCTGCTTTGAAATAGCCTTTCCTTGTGATCCTGCAGCATATGCTACAAACAGTTGCTCAGTTTTTCTGAAAACTTTTGTTTTGTCCAAGTAGAAGCGTAGCTGCCTGTGTATGTCCAAAGAGTGCAGAACTCTCACCTTTATTCTGGGGATTTGGATAAAATGTTGGCAAATGAATGGTTTGGTTACGAGCCACACTAGATACTACCATTGGCATAAATGTTGTGTTTGTCCTTAGGGAAACCCTGTCAGGATGAAAAATGATAAAAGGTTCAACTGCCATTAATGCCTGTAGCTCAGACTCTTCTTGCTGAAGTTATTGCTAGCAGCAGAGCAGTTTTCCATAAGAATTTTATCTCAGCTGTATTGGCTGGCTAAAAAGGAGGCAGTGTGAGCTTTTCCAAGACACAGTTGAGGTCCCACGTAGGTATGAGTGCTCTCCTTGGGGGTCTTATGTTTTTTGCCCCTCTGAGGTACTGTCTTAGCAGTGGATGTGAGAAAATCGGAGGTTCCGTATTGTAATGAGCTGAAATGGCAGAAGAATGGATTTTAATTGATGAGGATAGGCCTTTGTCCAGCATCTTAGTTAGGTATTGTAAAATCTGAGGAATATTTGGAACAAGTGGTTCAAGTCCTTGTGCCTGGTTCCAAGCACAGAATCTCTTCCACTTTTCTGTATAAGATTTCCTGGTGCTGGGCCTCCTGGCTTCCAAAATGACATCCATTACAGCTTTAGAGAGGTGTGTTCTGAGTGGCTATATTTGCCATGCAGCCAGATTTAAGGTTCTGAGTTGGCTGTGCAGGATCTGATTGTTTTGTCAGAAAATGAGGAATTTGAGGTAAAGTCCAGGCTGGGCCTTGAGACAAGCTCTTTAGGATTGGGTACCAGTGCTGGCGTGGCCAGTCTGGGGCAATCAGAATAATTTTTGGTTTGTCTGACTTTTAGGAGTACCTTGGGGAGGAGAGGCAGTGGTGGAAAGGCATAAACTGTTAGGGTTTTCCAGCTGAATGATGGAGCATCCACCTTCCATGCTTGTGAGTGACAAGTCCTTGTGCAGAATCTGTAGTTGGCAGTTGTGAGGGCAGGCAAAAAGATCTATGTCTGGGCATCCCCATTTCCTCATTTCCTTGTTATGCTGAAGACCTGTGGATCTAGTTTCCACTCATGAGGGTCCATGAGGTTTCTACTTTGTTCGTCTGCCAGAGTATTTTTCTTTCCTGGCAGGAATTGTGCCTGCAGATGTACTTGATAGGTCAGTGCTGTGTTCCACAAAGTTATGGCTTGCCTGCAGAGGGGGTAGGAATGTGTGCCTTCTTGTTTATGTACCACATAACTGTAGTATTGTCTGTCCTTAGCAATAGTTGTCCTGGATGTAGTATATCCTTGAAGGCTGTCAGAGCATTCTGTACAGCTAGCATCTCTTTGATTGATATGAAGATGCATTTGGTCTGCAGGCCATGTGCCCTGAATACATTTTCCTGCCATGTGTGCCCCCCAGGCATAATCCGATGCACCTGTTAGTGTCTCCCTGGCTCTGGGTAAAGTGAAAGGCTGTCCCTTGTTGTGGTGACTGGATAGTGCCCACCATCGAAACTCCTGTTGCAGGCAGGGGATAAGTTATTGTTTCCAGGCTGTGGCAATGTAGAGTCCAAACACTTTTTAGATACCATTGTAGCTTCCTCATTTGCAGTCTTGCATATGGAATTAGCAGGATGCAGGATGCCATGAAGTCCAAAGCCTGCAGAATTTTTCTTGCAGGTAACTTGGTTTTTGTTGCCATCATTTGAAAGTAATGAGTCAGTTGCCTTTGCTTGCCTGGCGTGAGATAAGCCATCTGGGCAGTTGTATTTAAGCTTGCACCCAGAAATACCTCTTGAGGGGGCACTAGTTTTGATTTATTTTCGTTTACTGTGTACCCTAGGCAAATTAGTAATTTTACAAACGCCAGATGCTTTTAGTAGAATGTCCTTACTCTCTGCTTGAATAAGGCAGTTGTCCAAGTAGGGATATATTTAAATTCCTTTTTGTCTGCAAAATGCAACTACTGGTGCCAGGCATTTTGTGAAAACCCTGGGCGCAGTAGATAAGCCAAACGGCAGTGCAAAGTATTGGCAATGCATTGAGCCAGCTATGAATCTGAGGTACCTTCTGCAAGATTGTCTGATTGGGACATGCAGGTATGCCTCTGAGGTCCAAAGTAACTAGCCAAGCCTTCTTGCCCAGCATGGGTAGAAGTCGCTGCTGTGTCAACATTTTGAAATGTCCAGGAAAGTATTTAGAATAGACAGGTCCAGTATTGGTCTCCATGCTTTGTCCTTTCTGGGAACCAAGAAAAGTCTTGAGTAAAATCCTTTCCCCTGCTCTTGCTGTGGTACTTAATAGCCCTCATGTCCATGAGAGCAGAAATTTGTTTTTGTGCCTCTGCCCATTGATTGTGTGGCAGGTCTGGCATACCTTTTGACCTTGGTAGGGTGTGAAAGTGGAACCTGTAACCCTGAGAAACAATATTCAGAGCCCATTTGTCCGGGGTGATCATGTGCCAGTTTTGTGAGAAGAGTGCTAGTTTTCCCCCTAAGGGTGCGGCCAAGAGGTAAGTGTTTGGTATTTGTAGAGGAAAGTCATTGGGACTGTTTCCTATAAGGTTGCAATTTGTCTTCTCCGCCTTTGTGGGCTGAAGCACCCAGTTTAAGTCTGTATGAGCCTTGGGGCTGAGATCTGCCTCTTGGGTGTCTATCTGCCTCTGTGGCCTGACACTGGAAAGGACCAATTTTTAGACTACCAGTTCCTGCTAAATCTAGGTGGCTAAACCTGTAAGCAATCCTTTACTGTCTGCATTGATTTTGCTTTATCCTCCATTTTCTTGAACACCTCATCTGCCTCAACACCAAACAAAGTATCATGCTGTAATGGAGCATCCAATAATTTTGCTTTAACATGATCAGGTAAACTCTGTTCTTTTAACCAAGCATGCCTTCAAATGACAGAACCTGTAACTGCGGCTCTGCAAGATGCCTCTAATGAATCAAAACCACATTGCAAAGTATGCTTTCCCACTTTTTCAGCTGCATGCAATAAATCCTGCATTTCCTTGTTTTCAGAACATTCAGAGCTTGTAAGCATTTTCTGTTTTAGCAAAGACATTAAGTATTGTTGATATTTAAGCATGTGAAACTGGCAGTTTAAAGCCCTTACAGCTAAAGTAGCAGAGGTGTAAACTTACTTCCCCCATCTGTCCAGTGCTCTAGAATCCCTATCAGAGGTTGAGTTTTTTGCAGTGGAAGCCTTGACCCCTTTGGGACCCTGAGAAATAGTTTCTGGATCAGCAACAGGGTTTTTACAAAGAAATTTATGAGAATCTGGAACCCTGTAGTACCTATCTGGCTTAACTGGTGCAGGGGGTAAAGAATCAGGAGTCAAACTGGATTCAGAAAAATCATCAACAACAATATCTAGTACAGGGGGATATCAAGAGGCCTGTGCTGAGGCAATAAAAGAGTCTCTGAGCCTTTCTTGGATTCTGAGTTATCCTGGCTCTCCCAATGGAAATGTTCCCTCATGGTGTGCAGTTTCCCCAAAAAAGTAGTCCTCAGGAGGACAGGCTGAAGGGATAGATTCTTCAGCATCAGAGTCCTCATAAGGAGGAAGAGAATATCCCTGTTGTGAAGAGGAATCAGAAAAAATAGAAACCTGGTCAGGAGTTATAATCAGTGTCTTGCCTAGGCCTTTTATCAGGAGGGGGATGGGAACCCCTGATCAAAGTAATTAGGTCTTCGGTCATTTTGAGCATCTGTTTCTTTGGCATGGATGACTGTCCAGGAGAATGCTGTACTTGTTTGTCTTTAAAGGTGTTTTTAGACTGCCTTGGCTGCTGAAGTGGTCTTGATAGTAAGCTGTGTAGGTCTGAAAACACCCTCTGAAGCAGATGCCTGCTCAGCGGCTCCAGACCCATCTGAGGGAATTGTTTCCATAGGCCCAATACCTTGAGTTTCCAGAGGCCTAGCTGTCTCCACGTGGGAGTCGGATGCGGCCTGTGGCTCTGAGGTAGCGGCTGCGAAAATGCCTCACTGAAAACCAGAGAACCGGCGACTGGCCTAGAAGAGGCTTCGTCGGTTTGGGACCTCGGATGCCTGTCTTTCTTTGTCCTTGCGTTTTATGTACTCCGGTCGTCGGATGTTCCAACGGCATTATGTAGTTAAACCTTCGGCCAAAGTAATGTAAAGCAAAATCAAACCGCTCAAAAGTACGTTGGTTGAATCTAGCACAAAAGTGACAACTAGCAACATCGTGGTCAGGGCCTAGGCAAGGAATACAGTAAGAATGAAAATCCTTATGAAGTATTTGCTTCCCACAAGAAATACAATTGTTAACTTTTACTGACATCGGTCTGGAGCAAGAAAAAGTTTCCCCAACGGGGTACTTAGCTTTATTGAAGACTTCAGATCTGAAATTCAATTTCAAAAATCTCAGGAGTCGGCCAACCGGCACTTGCCAACTGCTTTTGCTTCGGGCACCATGCGGCAAGAAAGACTGAAGAAAATGACGTCTGCTGCAATTTATATACCCCTGGCGCACTGACGTCAGGGAAGAGGCGACCGCAACAGATGCCGGACCAGGACTTTGGAATTCAGGCAGACTGCGGGTAAGCCTGCCAGCAGGATAACCCAAGTGTAATGACTGCAACAGTGAAACACGATGAACATCACCCTGGGGGCTGTGGTGAGACCAAAAAGCAGAGCACAAAATTGATAACGACTGGTTCCAGCCAGAAGTGTAAATGGACTCCTTGATCCTCTGTCCATTTTTATGTGGTAGTACACATCTTGGAGGTCTATGGAGCACATCTAATTGTCTTTCCCCAACAGTGGGAGGATAGACTGCAGTGTTACCATTCAAAACTTGGATTTCTTCACGGATTCGTTTAACTTGCTGAGATCCAAGATGGGCCTCCAGTCTCCCGTTTGTTTTGGCACTAAAGATTCTAGAGTATGTTCCGAATCCTATCTGGTCAGCGGGGACAGTCTGGATGACACGTCTGAAATAACTTTTGGACTTCTATAGTTGCTTGATCCCTGTGATTTGGTGGAACATCTGGGATTCTCTTGGTTAGATGACATGGAAAAGAGAAGGGTATGGAGTTATCCTCTGGAAATTATCCTTTGTACCCACTTGTCTTGTGTGATGTTGTGCCAGGCTACTGGGTACAAAGATCAGTGACACCCGACTGGCTCCAGAGAAGTGCAGCCAGGCCTCACTTCAGGAGCGCTGATAAGGACATCCACAAAAGGAATCAGTCACCCTGGTTTTGTAAACCCCCCTCCCCCAACTCTAGGGTGGCGTCTACCAATATTTCCTCCTCCTCTGCCTCTGGAGAAGGAATCACCTAGTGCCGTCTGAGAAAAATCTCAGATTTCTTTAACCACATTTTTCCCCCCTTTCTGACCTTTAGAGTATGGTCTAGAAGGGATGGAAAAACATACTCCCACAGCAGGGAGCATCTTTCTTTCCTTCCTGTTCGCATCTGGTGAGTGTCTTACCTTTCTTCCAAACAGAGGAACCATGAAAGGGGGCTCTGGCAAATGTAGATTTGAAGGGCTCCGCAAAGTTACAAAAGCGCATCCAGGAGTGTCTTTCTAATGGAAACTCCTGAACCTGCTGCCCTGCACACTCCATCTGCTGCGTAAGATATCAGTCTCATGGAGGAGTTAATAGAATTTAAGGTGGACAACTGAGCAATAACCCTCTCAGGGACTCTTCAGTTAAAGGAGCTTGGAGAGCATCTTCCAGCTCTTTTTGGAAATCTCTTTGAAGCCTAGTGAAATGGGTGAGATAATCCAGCCATCTGTGTAAAAGCCGCTGAAGAAAAAATACGCTTCCCAAATCTGTCAATCGTTAGAGACTTTGTTCGATGGGTGGACAGATGATGTGTCTGCTAGTCTTCATTGTGGCTGCTGCCACCACCATGGCATCTACAGGCATATCTTTGGTCAGAATAGTTTTCCATAGTAGCTGAAAGGAATTTGTTCAGCTTTCTAGGGACTGGTTCCACAGTGTCAGGAGTTTCCCACACCTTTCGACTCACCAAATCTAACAGCTCATCGAAAGGTGGAGACGCCCAAGAGGCTGAAGGTTGAGACCCAAAAACCTTCAGGTACACTGACTTATCAGAAGGGGTGACTGTGGGCCAACCGCCTCTGTTTCAGGATCTCTAGGATATCTACGAAGGAGATATCAGACGACGACCTAAGGGACCCTTCTGACTCCTCTAGGTCAGTGACAGGTGGACTCATCAGGGGAGTCTACATGCTTCCTCTTGCAAGTTTTCTTCTGAGGAGGCTCCTCAAAAGGGTATTCTGGGGAGGCCCTCAGAAGACTGGGGGCCACCCAAGGGGGGCTCTGAGGCTGCAGGTCTCTGCTGTCATGAGAGATAGTGCTGAGACGGAGGTCGGGGCTTGAGGGGGAAAGATCAGTACCCTTGTGTACAGCTGAAGATCGACAGCATGCTCATCATCTTGAAGGCAGATCCCCCCGGCTGTGAGGACACCATCGGTTCCGAAGAAGCGGAAGTAGCCTTAGACTCTGCAGCGATCGGCTCCGAGATGTAGGATCGGAGCTCAACGAACCGACACACCAAGAGGTAGGCTCAGAACAGAAGTTCAGGTCCAAGCATCCCCATGGGGCCCAACTGGTGAGCTTCGGCTCCTAGACACCAGGGACAGCACCAAAGGTGTCAAAGTGGAACAAGACTGAGTAAACCACTTGGGGTGCTGGAACAGACTATTCCACAACAAAAGGCACAGATAGATCTGGCTCCGAAATACCAGCATGACTCAGAGGAACAGAAGCAGGTAACATGGCCTTAAAAGGAGCCAGAACAAATTGGGTCAAAGCCAAAAATTTTGCTAGCGCAGACTCCAAAAGTCTATGCACTACCCTCTTAACATCCTCATCAGAGAGACTCCTAGAGGAACTGGGAGACAAGGTAGGGGATAGAGATCTCTGCAAAATTGGAGATTAAAGAGTCGGGGATACTGATAGTAAGTCTGTTGACCAGCTCAGAAGTATGGATTCAGCTATAGGCTCTGAAAAACTTGGGGCCGAAACTGGAAGGTTTATATAAACCTCAACCGGCTCCGAAGGCAGAGGAGTCGAAGAGGTAGAAGGTTTGACAACTTTGGCAACTTTCTCAGAAGGTCCCGATTGGTCAGTTAGTGTCGGAGACTGTCTTTTTACCAACTTAACCTTCTCTTTTTTTGAAGGAGACCTGGAGTGAAGAGGAAGAACTAGCTAAATCCTCCTCAAAAGAAGGTTTAAGGAGACCTTTCAAAATAAGATTGTTCTTACTTTCCTGGAGAACCCAGGAACTAAAAGAATGGCAAAAGGTTAAGAGTCTCCTGTAGATGTATGGCTCCCAAATAAATACTATGCCCATCAGGGATATTTTTTGTGAAAATTTATGACATTTGTTAAAACCCGAACGTTTATGGTCTTTAGATTCCTCAGACATAACTACCACAACAGACCAATTGTAGACAGCAAAAAACGACAGAGGACAAGGTCCTCTAACTTATACGGACCTAGCCCTGAACAGAGAGGTAGACGAGACAGAGAAGAAAACAGTAAAGCAAAAGTAGGTCCTAACTAAAACGGACCTATGCCTGAAAAAGATTAATAACCAGAACAAAGGCGAAGGGACACCACTAAAAAAAGCCTGTGTAAGCAACAGCCAACAATTATCAACAATTAATAAAACTTCAGAAGAAAACACTACTAGCAAGTTAACAGTACAGTATTAATAATAAACCAAGTTTACAGTAAAAAAATATTCTAACTTAGCCACAGCCAAGAAATAGAACACTTCTGAACTCCTAAAGCGGCAAATGAGACCTGGGGATTGTTAGTGCATTATGGGATACCTACCTTGCCACAAGCCAACTTAAAGACTTCAAGCTTTGTAATTGGCAGAGTCTGAGCAGAGATCAGCTCAGAACCCATGTGCAAGAATGAAGGCGAGATAGGACTACAGATCATTGGTTACTTTCAAAGGATTCCACAAGGTGATATTAAAGTTCCTACCAGGCTGAAGTCAGAAAGCAGATGTGCCTTACTTTTGTCAAACTAAGTTTATTTCAAGTTGGCTACAGTTTGTGCGCAACTGTAAAGCCAGTCAGGAGCAAACTATTTGCCAGTTGAAATACTGTTTACATGACACCACTGTGCTCAACTCCAGTTCAACACCTCTATTCCATTTCACAGTAAGAAACTGCCCCAAAGTTTGGCTTCACAGTTAAGCTAAAAATAACCAAGTGAAAATCTTTACTAACAAAGCATTTGGACAGCAAGATATCTTTATTCTACTTACAGCAGGCACATCTCTATCCACAACGGTCTTGAAAATCTCTATCCACTCAGTGAGATTCTGTTGCGTTATCAACTCTAGTGGCAATGTATACTGCAATAAAAAAAATGTTCAAAATCAAGTCAAAAGAAAAAACTGTACAGTGCAAATATCCATTCCTAAACATGCCCCTTCCCTACCAGGATAGCTGTGCAAGAACTTACCATAAAAATTGATGACTACCCGTTCTGTTGCAGTATTCTTTACATGAGGGAGTTGCCAGCTCAGGCAACCTGAAATAGGCAAGTATACAAGTCTTACTACTGTAGGGTGCGGGGTATGTCTCATGTAGGCAGCTATCGGATGTAGGTCATAAGTGACGTAAGAGTACACCATCCTCAGAACTGAAGCCCCAGGTGGAGTGTGTCCAAGGAAGAGTCAGTACATCCAAGAACCATAGGAAGTGGGGAAGGAGGGTGGGACAGAATAAGAGAGCATCTATCATTATGTTAAGTTCTTGCACAACTATTTCATGTCTTTCCATTCATCTGCTGTAGTATTCTTTACATGAGGGAGAATACCAAAGCTCATGCAGAGAGGGAGGTGGAGTTAACTGAAGAATTTTTCAGAAATCATGGATGGCTCTGACAAACCCGGTCCAGGATTTAGAAATGGAATCCAGCTTATGTTTGTTAAAGGTGTGGACAGAGATCCCTGGCAACTGCTTCTAGGAGAGAGATGGTGACTAGTCGCTTGAGGGCAACAGGACGACACTACTCTGGTACAATGAGCTTTGATAAAACAGGGAGGGTTTTTTCCAGTGTAGGCATGGCAATAAAAAGTTGTGTCTTACCATAACATTACATCTGCGCTGATCTTCGTTCCATACTGATGGGTCATCGGTTCCATTCTCTGAACCGAGCCGGCCTTATACAAAAGCTCACGTCAGTCAAAAACTGTCAAGCCAAGATCCTACCCACAATGCTCTGCTCCCTGTTAACCTCAGATCAAATTTGCAAGTTGACAAAAGTAGAGGCCATCTCGGATCATAACAGACCTACAAGAAAGGAAAAAGGAGCATATGAAATCCACCAGGAACCTCCAGACGGGGACGGAGGATGGGGAGTAATGAATTAAGTTACACCCAGATGGAACGTTATGGTAAGACAACTTCTTTATCTGATGTTCATCTTAGTTCATTCCTTACTGATGGGACAGTCGCTAGCTACCTGTATCCCTGGGGCAGCCCTCATGGAAGGACATTCCTGAGCACCATGGAACCAAAAGAAGCTCTGCCTCTGGAGGCCAAATCCAATTTGTAATGAAGGATAAAGGTACTGGGGTTGGCCCAAGTTGCAGCTGAGCAAATGTCATTGAGGGAAGCCCTAGCATGGAAAGCTGCTGAAGTTGCCATTCACCATATAGAATGGGCTTTCACTTTGTGAGGCAAGGTGATGTTGTTCTTGTTGTAGATGAAGGGAATGCAATTTCAAGCATGACTAATGCAACTTTAGAAACAAAATGACCTAATCTTGGTCCAGAAATAGTTTGATTTACAGGTAGGTTTTGTTCTGTCCAAATAAACAGATTTGACTGAACATAGAGTGCAGGCAATACTCTCCCTTGTTAGAATGATTAGGAAAAATTACTGGGAGGTCAATAGACTGGTTTGATAGACCGCTCTGACACCACTTTAAGTAAAAAGGAAGAATTCATTCAGTGAGACTATCCTTATGGAAAATAATGCAGGGACGCTTGATGCACAAGGCTTGAAGTTCTGACAGACGTCTGGCCGATGTGATAGCAACCAGAAAAAGTTCTCCAAGAGGTACTTTAAATCACATGAAGATGCAGGTTCAAAGGGGGGGGGGGTGATGTTAAGGCTTGCAGAACCAAAGCAAAGTCCCAAGGTTGTGCTGGTTCTCTAAAGGGAGATTTTAGGTGAAAAACTCCCTTCAACAGTCTTAGAGTCTGTGTGGCATGAGTTAAGAGTCCTGGAAGTCAATTTAGACATTAGAAATGGCAACTAAATTAACACAAGCAGAGGCTGATACCCCAGATTAAAAGATCTTATAAGTAATCCAATACCACGAGAACTGAGGCTGACAAGGGGTTTAGTTTGTTCGCTGCCCATAATGTAAATCTTTTCCATTTGCTGAGATAGGTTAGCCTGGTGGAGGATTTTTTGAGATGAAATAAGAATATTGCGCACCAGGGAGGGGAGGTTACCCTGCCTGGCAATCACTGGAAGTGGAGAAATCAAGCTGTCAGCTTCAGGTTTGTTAGATTTGGGTGTGTCAGACCTTGCGGAAGGGAGATCAACGTTAGAGTTGGATTGAGAATCCATAGTCGATCTAGCAGGGGAGGCCAGAGGAAGGAACCAAACTTGTTGAGGCCAGTATGCAGCAAAGAGGATTACTTTGCTCTTGAACTACCGTGCTTTCTTCAAAAATTGGGAAGTGAGGGGTAGAGGAAGGTAAGCATAAAGCAGACCAGAGGTCCAAGCGTGGACTAGAGCTTCTCTCAGTAACTGTCCCCGAGGGGGGGGAATCATGGAAAAGTAGAGGCTGCACTTGCAGTTGACTGGGAAGGAGAATAGATCGCAGGGAGGCTGGCCCCAGCAGTTGAAAAGTTTTGCCGCTATCACAGGATTGAGGGACCACTCGAGGTTGTAGAATGCACCTGCTCAATTTGTCCGCCATCACATTGGAGCTCTTGGGAATGTGCGTTGCAATTAGAAAGCAGTTGGAAGCTATTGCCCACTGCCATATTCTCAAGGCCTCTCGGCATAACGGGCAAGATCTGGTGCCCCCCCTTGCTTGTTGATGTACTAGACTACATGTCTGACTGGACTGCAATAGTCCCTGACGGAAGGACCGAGTGGAATGCTTGCAATGCTAATACCAGCTCCCTTAGAGGCAGGACATTGATATGCAAGTCCTCAGTCTCCTGGTGAGGAGATAGATCTCTCACCTGACACCCCCCCCTCCCCCCCCATCAGGGAGGCATCAGTGGTCACAGTGGCTTTTGGCTGATGGGGCAAGACCATTGTTTGGGATTTTGAGACATCCACCAGAGCAAATCTTGCTTGCATCTGAGTTGCACTTATCTGAAAGGACAAAGGATGTTGCAGAGGGTACCACTGGGTGAGACGCAGCCACTGAAGTCTCATGTGGAACCTGGCCAGAGGAACAATGCTGAGAGTGTCTGCCATTGACCCAGAGAACTGGAGTATGGACCGGGCAGAAGATTTGTGGTGACAGATTAGCAGATGAACCTGTTGTCTTATTCTTTGAAGTCTGTGATCCGGAAGAGATGCTGTGCAATTCCTAGTCTCCAACAGAAATCTGATGAATTCTAAAGATTGTTCCGGACTAGTGTTGGACTTCTACCAGTTTATAGCGATGCCCACTCGCTGAGCTGCGAGCATTGTGCAATCTAGGGCTTCTACCAGTAGACGCTTGGTGGGGGGGGGGGGGCGATAAGGAGCCAGTCTAGGTATCGAAATGCCTGGAATCCTTGAAGTTGCAGGGGAGTGATAAGGTCGCTATGAGAGGCTACATTGGCACGCACCTCATCAGAAACAGCTCCTGCCAAGGTTTCAGAGAGCTGGTTGATAAGGTCCCACTGGAGCCTCAGTGTGCCAACTAGTTCAAGGACCTTACAGCGAAGGTCGATGAAGCACACACGCTTCCAGAGTCTACTGCCCGCAACTCCTTGTTGGGTGAACGGACAGTCTGGCTCGCTGCTGCCAAGTATTTTTTGGTTGCAGCCGCCACCACGGCATTTACTGGAAGAACTTTGGACAAATGAGGATGTTCAGCAGGGGGAGATAAAATTTTTTCAGGCCGCCGAGGTATAGCTTCCAGTGTCAGGAGCCCTCCATCCATGCTGGACGATGAGATGGACAAGCTCAACTGGTGGGGTAACCCAGGAGGTAGTGGGCCAAGCACGAAAGGCTTGCAGGAACACAAATTCTTCTGAGGAATGGTTGGAGGACTTCCAGTCGCCCCTGTCTTAGGATCGCGAGGATGTCACCAAGGGACACCTCAGGTGGGGGACCCTTCCCCATTACAGTCCATATCTTTGGTTAGAGACTCCCCAGTGGAGTCTGTGCTTCGTCTTGCACGAAGCCTTGCAAGGGACTTCCTCAGTGGGGAGCTCTGGGGAAGATTGCAAGGAGGGGATCTCCTGAGGGGGAGAAACCTGAGGCCCTTGTGCCCAGGGTCTGGTAATTCTGGCTTGCGACAGTTGCAGCAAAGTGGGGGGCAAAGACTTCAAGGATGTTTTGCCAGCAGAGGCAAGTGCCCTCTCCATGGCCAGGAAGGCCGAACCGCCCAAAAGAGGGATGGGAGCCCAGAACAGAGCACGACAACCTCGGAACCGGGGTCACACCACTCCAATAAGGCGACCCCCACACCAGGAGTCTCAAGAGGACTGTGTAACGTGAGGGGAGGAAGATTCCTGGAGGGTGCCATTGAAAAGATTGGCGACCCAAGAATGTCTACCCCCACGGCAGGGTCCGGTGCCCGGTGCATCGAAGGCCACAAGGATGACTCCTGCTCCAAAGTGAGGTCCACTGTGTGTCGAAGGAAGGAGCTTTGATACTTCCCTGAAGTCTGAGTGTAAGGAGTCTGTGGAGAAATATGGTGACCAGCAAGAGGGAGCGCAGCTTTACATGGGTGAGAGTCCCCTGGCCAGAAGCAACTGAACAAGGCGCAACACATCCTGTTTTGAGAGGGTCCTGGTTGACCTCAGCGAGACCTGGAGATTCTGGCCTATCTAAAGGGGCTGTACTGACTTCCCACAAACGGATCAAAAGAGAAGTACTTGCGAGTTTGTGTGGTGCAGAGCCCAGAACAGAGGGTGCCTGCATCAAGGAGAATGGTGCAGAGGGTATCTGTGCCGACAAAGGCAGCGCCATACGCGAAGGTGTCTGCACTGTGAAGGGTGGTGTGGCAAATATCTGCACCACATTATGAATACAGTGCCAAAGGTGCCTGCACCAATAATGCCGAAGGTGCCTGCATCAGTAACAGTGCCATGACTGCACCGAGCAGGTCAGTGCTGAAGGAGTCTACACCTTAGAGGGCAGTATACCGGAAGTTGACTGCATCGGCAAGGACAGATCCGAAGGAGTCTGCACCTGTAGCGATGATGCCAAGAGGGTCTGCACAGATGTCAGTGGTGCCGAAAAGGGCTGCGACGAAACTGTCGAAGCATTAAAAGTCTGCACTGGGAACTCCGGTGTCAGTGACGAAGATATAGCTGGAGTGAATAAACTGGGCGATGCAGAGGCTGGGGCCAAAAGGATCACAGACGGCAGTGCTGGGCCCAAAATTTTTACCTTTTTGAGATTAGACTCCTTGTGATCGCCAGAGGGGGATGAAGTGAGCGACTGAGGAGGAGGTATGCCTCTTACAAGGTGGAGGGAGAAGGGTGAGCCCATTGACCCAGAGATGGCCTCTTAGAAAGGAGATTTAAGGAGGCCTTTTAGAAAAAGTTTATTCTTCCTTTGAGTCCTAGTCAAAAAATGTCTAGGGAATCCCACATGGAGGGTACACTGGAAGGTGGGAAACATTCAGGCAATACACAAATCATGGCCATCAGAAAGCGATAACTTAGGGGCTGCATTCTGTACACTGAAACCAACACTACTTTTCTTATCAAACATTGTGATATCAAGGCAGAAACGACACTACTAAAAGGTTAAGAAACTACCCAGAAGGGTAAAGAATTACCAAAGATGGTAATGGAGAATTACCTCAGTTAAGAAAAAGGTAAATACTATAGGGAGAGAGTCAAAGTTGCGATAGGTAGGAGGATAGTGAAAAATTGAAAACTTTACAAACACCAATATAAAAACTTCAAAAAATTGGAACACTTAGCTGAGACAGAAGACTTGACACGGCTGTACAGCAACACAGGAAACAAGAAAAGCATTGTGGGTAGAATCTTTGTTCGAGAGTTTTTGGCTGATGCGAGCTTGGTATAAGGCTGGCTCTGTTCTGAAGACAGAAGAGATAACATATTAGTAAGGAATGAATGAAGATCAACATCAGATAATAGATTTGGAAATCCAGTAAGAGTTGGTCTATTTGAACAATGGCAATCCCAGAGCCCTGGGGTGGAAAGAAATAGCTGGTCAGATTTCCCAATAGGTTTAGTTTTATGAAGATAAAATCAGAGTTGTCTATACACATCAAATGTATGTAGGATCCTCGCTTGTTTTGTGGAGAGGGAAAAAGGGTTGGCAAGTGAATACCCTGGTTTAAAGAAAACTCATTAAATACTCTGGGCATAAAGGAGAGGCTGGTGCAAAGGGAAACAGTCTGTGGAAAACCAAGAGGAGGGAGAAGCCATCAGGGCCTGGAGCTCAGACTTGTCTAGCAGAAGTTATAGCTAGCAGTAGGACAGTTTTCCATGTGCAATGTTTTAAGAAGCTAGAGGAAGCTGGCTCGAAGGGTGCAAAGGTCAGTTTTTCTACCACAAAGAGAAAATGCTATGGGGGCACAGGTATCCTGGGAGGTCTAATGTGGAGGATGCCTTCTTAGAAATGTTTGTCCTCAAATCGAGGCTAAAGGAGGTGAAAGAGGCAGACATGAAATGGTTGACAAATGTGCTTTTATAAAATAAGCTAAGCCATTAGTGAAAAACTCACAGGTATGAAAGAACCAGAGGGAGATCCACGGTTAGTGGGTCCAGGTTATGGGAGAGATACTAGATGGAAAATATTTCCCATTTGGAAAGGCTAGATTTCCTGGCCTCCTGCAAGACTAAGCACATCTTAGAGAACAGATGTCAAGGGTATCAGGGCTCTACAACACACAGGATCAGTTGTAGTTTCTAGGTGAGTGGATGAGGGAAGGTCTCATTTTGTGTGAAGTCCACTCTGAGGAAACTTGTGATGACTGCCCTTGGCTAGGTGCAGAAAGGGAACCAATGCCATCTTGGCCAACAGGGGGTCACCAGCGTGATTTCTTGTTCATCCTGCTGAGCCTTCAGCAGGACTTCTGGAATGCGTGGAAGGGGTGGGAATGCATACAGAACTTCCCCTTCCAATACACTGATACAGCATTCACTTTCCATACCCAAGGGTGTGGTTCTCTGTCACAAAATATTGGAAGTTGTTCAGAGGGGAGGCAAAAAATTTGCGGAATACCTCACTGGTGGACTAATAGTACAGTTGTGTACACTTACCATAAATGCAGATGTTAAAGTGTATTCACTTGTTGCAGTCATTACAATTGGGTAATCTGCTTGCAGGTTGCCCTCGGTCAGCCTGTTTAACAAAGTCTTGGGTCCTGCGTCGGTTGCTGTCCCTTCTTCCATAACGTCAGGTAATCAGGGGTAGTCCAGGTAATTTGAATATTTCTTTGTCTGCAAAATGCAACAACTGGAGTTGGGCACTGTGAATACCCTGGGCACAGTAGATAAGCCAAAGGGCAGTGCAGAGAACTGATAGTGTGCAAAGCCTGCTTTGAAGCGTAGGTATCTTCTGCAAGATTCCCAGATTGGAATGTGCGGGTATGCTTCTTTTAAATCTAGTGTTGCCAACCAGGCATCTTTGTCTAGCTTAGGAAGTAACTGAAGAGTCAGCATCTTGAATTTTGGAACCTCCAAAAAGGTGTTTAGAGTAGACAAGTCCACGATAGGATGCCATGAACAGTCTTTCCTGGGTACTGGGAAAAGTCTGGAGTAGAAACCTTGTCCCTTTTCCTCTTCTGGTACCAGATGAATAGCCCCCATGCTTAAGAGAAAGTACTTGTTTCTGTGCCACTGTCCACTGATTTGGGGGTAGGTCCAGCCATCCACTTGGTATTGGCAACGTGTGGAAGTGAAATCTGTAACCCTGGGAAAATATTTAAAACCCATTTGTCCTGGGTAATGAGTTAAATTCTTTGCATGAAGAACTCATTTCCCCCCAAAGGGGCAGTCAGTTAAATGCTTGGAAATTTTAAAAGGAAGTCACCGAGACAGATTACCATAAGGGGGAGTCTCATTATTCCCAGATTTGGAAGTGGAGGCCCCCCACTGCTTAGTTCTGCAAGTCCCCTGGGAATGAAATCAGGGGGTTTTGCCGTGTCTGGTTTTGGCCTGAGAAGACCTGGAAGGGGCTGGAAAGGACCAATTTTTAGAGGGCCAGTGCCTACTAAATCTAGGAGGCTGAAAGTACAATTTTGTACCTACCATAAATGTAGATGTCCGAACTGGATAGCATCTGCAGTCATAACAACTGGGTTGTCCTGTCGTCAGGCAGCCCTTCGGTCAGCCGGATTCCAAAGTCCGGGTCCGGCTTCGGCTGATGTCGCACTTCACCCGTCATCTCTGCTGGTCTTCGGGTATAAAGGCATCAGCCGACGCCATTTTCCTCAGTGTTTCTTGCCCCAGATGCCAGTTGCCCTCTTGGAAGGCTAAATTTTGGGTAAATGCCAATGTTTCCAAAAAGATAGAAGGCAAACACAAAAAATAAGCATGTATGTACATATATACAAACAAATACACCATAAGAGACTCCCCCCCAGCTAGCTATTAGGAGGGTAAATACCCTAGGAGTACCACAGAGGGGAAGGAGGGAGTGACTGCAGATGCTATCCAGTTCGGACATCTACATTTATGATAGGTACAAAACTGTACTATGTCCTTCATGGATGCATCTGCAGTCATAACAACTGGGTAGAATACCATAGCCAACTAGGGGAGGAAGAATAGATTATGGTGTGGTTAGGATCCCTTGCAGTACAGCAGTGGCAAACCCTGCTCGGGATCTGGAATACAGAGGTAAATTATAATGCTTGGCAAATGTATGCACGGAGGTCCAAGTAGCCGCCTCAATAATGTCCTTGGTTGCCACTCCTCGTAAGAAGGCTGTGGTAGTGGCTGTTGCTCTTGTAGAATGAGGCCGTATGTTCTGTGGAACTGGTTTTCCATGGAAGGAGTAACAGAATCGTATGCAATTTCCTATCCATTTGGAGATTGTCTGTTTGGAAATTGCTTTTCCTTCCCTTCCTGTTGCATAGGCTACAAAAAGCTGGTCAGTTTTTCTGTTACTTTTTGTTCTGTCCAGGTAGTAGCGTAGCTGTCTGTGTACATCCAAGGTATGCAGCATTCTTTCCCCTCTGTTTTGTGGGTTGGGGAAGAAGGTAGGTAGGTGGATTGCCTGGTTTAAAGACACTCTGGATACCACCTTAGGCATAAATGTAGGATTAGTCCTCATGGACACTATCTTGGCGGAAGATTAGGAAGGGTTGTACTGCCATTAGGGCCTGAAGTTCAGAAACCCTCCTTGCTGAGGTTATTGCCAGTAGGAAAGCAGTTTTCCATGATAGATGCTGTAGGTCTGCTGTTGCTGCTGGTTCAAAAGGTGCGAGTGTCAACTTTTCTAGCACAAAGTTCAAATCCCAAGCTGGCAGTGGTGGTTTCCTAGGAGGTTTTACATTCTTGATCCCTCTGAGGAACTGCCCGAGTAGAGGATGCGAGAAGACAGGTGGATCAAAGCTGTATTCTGCTGAAATAGCTGATGCATGTATCTTGATGGAGGAATAGGACAGGCCTGTATGTAGAAGCTCTGCCAAGTACTCCAGAATGTTAGCAATATCTATATTCGACATCTTTTCCTCTTTCAGCACTCCAAATGACAAACCTTTTCCATTTCCCTGCATAGTTCCTTCTTGTTGAAGGTCTGTGGGCTTCAAGGATAATGTCTTTAACCCTTTGGGAGAGATCTAGATTAGTTGCTGCTATGTGATGTGCCATGCAGTCAGTTGCAACGTTTTTAGGTTTGGATGCATGATGCTGTAGTTGTTCTGAGTTATCAAAGGCATCAGGGGTATTGACCACATTTTGTCCCGAGACATGGTCCTCAGCAATGGGTACCAGTGTTGTCTTGGCCATTTCGGAGCTATCAGGATTATCCTTGGACGTTCCTCCTTGATTTTTAGTAATACCTTGTGTATCAAGGGAAGAGGTGGGAATGCATAAGCTGTCAGACCTTTCCAGCTGAAGGAGAGCGAATCCACTTTCCATGCAAGTGGATGGAATGTCCTTGTGCAGAATTTTTTGAGCTGGTGATTGAGAGGGGAAGCGAATAGATCTATCTGTGGCATTCCCCATTTCTTTGCGATGGTCTTGAAGATGTCCGGGTGTAGCATCCATTCGTGAGCATCCGAGGTGGTTCTGCTTAACATGTCTGCTAGAGTGTTCTCCTTTCCCGGTACAAACATTGCCTGTAACTGGATGTTGTAGCCGAGTGCCAGGTTCCAAAGGTCCAAAGTCATTCTGCATAGGGGGTATGAATGAGTGCCTTCCCTGTTTGTTGATGGACCACATGACTGTGGTGTTGTCTGTCCTTATCATCAAATGGCCTTCTTTGAAAAATGGTCTGAATTTTTGGATTGCCAGTTTTACTGCCAGCATTTCTTTTAGGTTGATGTGCAGGTGAAGCTGGTCCTGTCCACAATCCTTGCGCATTTGTCCAGCATGTGAGCCCCCATCCTAGGTCTGAGGCGTCTGTTGTGATGGTTTGGCTTGCTTGATAGTTGTGAAAGGGTAGGCCTGGGTTTGACTGGCATGCTTGAGCCCACCATAGGAACTCCTGTTTTAGGCATGGGATTAGTGGAATTTCTGCTTCTAGGCTGTGCCTGTGTTGGGACCATAAATTCTTTAGGTACCACTGTAGTTTTCTCATATGCAGTCTGGCATGTGGAACCAAGATTATGCATGATGCCATGAAGCCCAAGGCCTGCAGAACTTTTCTTGCTGTTAGCTTGTTCTGGTTTGTTAGTGCCAAGAAGTAAAGAGGGAGTTCTTTTGTTTTTCTGCAGTTAGGAATGCCATTTGTTTTACTGTGTCCAATTCCCAAGAATGTCCTTGTTTGGGATGGAATCAGCCTTGACTTTTGTAAATTGACTGTGTATCCCAGTGCTTGTAGCAAGTAAATGACCCTTTGTAAATCTGTTGTCAGCTTGCTTTTGTTGTCCCTTGTAGCAGGCAGTCGTCCAGGTATGGATAAATTTGGATTCCCTGTAGTCTGCAGTGGGCGATTACTGATGCCAGGCATTTTGTGAATACTCTGGGCAGTAGATAAGCCAAAGGGCAATGCTGAGAATTGATAGTGCTCTGATCCTGCAAGAAATCTGAGGTATCTTCTGCAAATTGGTCGAATGGGGATGTGCAGGTATGCCTCCTTGAGATCTAGAGTTACCAGCCAACACTCCTTGCCCAGCATGGGAAGAAGTTGCTGTAGGGTCAGCATTTTGAATTTTGGGACAATGATGTATGTGTTTAAGGTGGACAAATCGAGAATAGGTCTCCAACTTTTTTCCTTTCTTGGAACTAGGAATAGTCTGGAGTAGAATCCTTTGCCTTGTTCTGTTATTGGTACTCTTTCCACAGCTCTCATCTTTGTTAATTGCATTATCTGCTGTAGAGCTTCTGTCTTTTTTGATTTGGAGGCTGGTTTGGCATTCCTCTTTTGACTGGTAAAGTGTGGAAGTGGAACCGGTAACCTTGGTCTATGGTTTGCAAAATCCACTTGTCTTTTGTGATATAGTGCCAGTTCTTCGAAAATAAGGTTAATTTTCCGCCTAATGGTGCTGCTATTTGTTCCCTGGTAGGCGGAGTTAGAATCAAGTCACTGTGATTGTCCTGTTGTAGTGGTAGTGGCTGTGCCTGTGCCTCTGTTATTACCTTGCCACTGTCGTCCTCTGTAGGCACCCCCTCTGGATTGATTTCTGCCTCTGGAACGTCTAATTCCTGCCCCTTTGGGATCTTGTGGAGTCAGGAAAGGACCAATTTTTGGCAGGCCAGTTCCTGCTAAACCTTGGGGGCTGAACCTGCAAGAAATCTTTAACCGTTTGTACAGATTTTGCCTTTTCTTCCATTTTCTTCATTACCTGCTGGGCAGGTGTACCAAACAAACTGGCCTTATCCATAAGAGCATCTAATAACTTAGCTTTAACATGATCCGGTAAGACTTGTTCCTTCAGCCATGCATGTCTTCTTATCACTGTGCCAGTCATGGCTGATCTAAATGAAGCCTCCAGTGCATCATAGCCACATTTTAAGGAATGGTTACTAACCTGCTGTATGTTATTTACCATTTCTAATACATATTTCTTATCTATAGAGTCATCAGAGGATAGCTTTTTAGTTAACTGATCAAGCATAAACTCTTGGTATTGTATCATGTGAAACTGACAGTTTAAAGCTCTAGCTGAGAGAGTAGCAGAGGTGTAAACTTTTTTGCCCCATCTGTCTAAAGACCTGGCTTCCCTTTCAGAAGGAATAGGGTTTTTTGCTGTGGTCGAGGCTACTGCCTTAGGCCCCTGGGATATAGTTTCGGGGTCTGCAAGTGGGGCCTTGTATAGGTGATGATGAGTGTCTGGTACCCTGTAAAATCTATCTGGTTTGGCAGGTGCTGGAGGTAAGGAATCTGGATGGTGTCTGATAAGTCACTAGTAACCACTGTAGTAGGTAAAATTTCTGAGGCCGATTCAAGTAAAGTAGCCGGAACCTCAGTAGTAGTCATTGATTCGGCTGTACTTTGATCAGTTTTCTCGGTTTCGGCCGAAACCGAGACACTCGCGGTTTGCTTAACCATGGTTTCAGCCGAAACCGCGAACCGCGAGTGTCGGTCTTTTTCTTTGTGTTTTTTAACAATTTGGGTAGTCGGAGGATCCGACGGCATAATGTACGCAAAAATCTGAGCCGAAAAACTGTTCAGCAAACTGACCGACGCCTAAGCGTTCGTCGGTTGAATGAAGCACAGGCCGAACAGGCTGCTACGTCGTGGTCTGGGCCTAAACAAGGCAAACAGTAAGAGTGGAAATCTTTATGAGGTATTTGTTTCCCACAAGTTAAACAGTTATTGACTTTCTGACATCGGCTGAGGCAAGAAAGAGTCCCCAACGGGGTACTTAGCTTTTAGAAGCCTTCGAAGGAGTATTCGGTAGTAGTAATCTCTGGATCTGACCGACCGGCACTTGCGAACAGCTTCTGCTTCGGGCGCCACGCGGCAAGAAAGACTGAGGAAAATGGCGTCGGCTGATGCCTTTATACCCGAAGACCAGCAGAGATTACGTCGGGTGAAGTGCGACATCAGCCGAAGCCGGACCCGGACTTTGGAATCCGGCCGACCAAAGGGCTGCCTGACGACAGGACAACCCAGTTGTTATGACTGCAGATGCATCCATGAAGGACATCTTGTAAAAAATCTTTAACAGTTTGCATAGATTTAGCTTTACCTTCCATCATTTTAAGAACTTCCTCAGCCTTGTTGCCCAACAGGCGGTGCTGATTTAAAGGAGCATCCAACAATTTAGCTTTAACATGATCAGGCAAAGATTGCTCCTTAAGCCAAGCATGCCTTCTGAGCACAGACCCAGTAACAGCAGCCCTAAAAGAGGCCTCTAATGAATCAAGACTACATTGCAAAGTATTTTTTCCAACTTGTTCGGCAGAAGGCAGTAAATCCTGTAATTATTTTCCAGAGTCAGGAATCATCATTTTCTGTTTAAGCAGTGCAATAACATGTTGCTGATATTTTAACATGTGAAACTGGCAGTTTAAAGCCCTAATGGCCAAGGTTGCAGAAGTGCAAACCTTCTTACCCCATCTATCCAGCACCCTGAAGTCTATCAGAAGGGGTAGGATTTTAGCAGTAGAAGCCTTAATGCCCTTGGGCCCCTGTGAAATGGTCTCTGGATCTGCAATAGGATTTTTTAAAAGGAACTTGTGGGACTCAGGGAACATGTAGTATCTGTCAAGTTTTCTGGGAGCAGGAGGCAAGGAATCCGGGGCCAAACTAGAGTCCGAGAAAGCATCAACAATTTCCAGTACAGAAGGAATAGAGAAAGGCCTATGCTGAGGAAGGAGACGGAAATCCCTAAGCCTCTTTTGAATCAGAGTAATCCTGGCTTTCCCAGTGGAAATGCTCCCTTAGAGAATGTAAGGTTTACCAAAAAGAAAAATCCTCTGGAGGGGAAGCAGAGGGAATTGAGTTCCTCTGCATCAGAATCTTCATAAGTAGATGTGGACAATCCAGGTCATCAGAAGAGTCAGAAAAAACAGAATCCTCATCAGGAGATTCATAATCAACCTCAGTCCTAGGCATCTTAGAGGGGGGGGGGGGTGGCTACCCCTGATTAGAATTATTAGATCTTCAGCCATTCGTATTTGTTTTTTAGGCATAGAGGACTGAGCATGTGGCCTGGGAGTAGTTTTTTAAACATGGCTCGAGATTTAGGCCCAAGTAATGGAGGCATCAATTTAATATGCCAGTCAGCAGGCCTGAATACACAGTCTGAAGCTGGTGCCTGCACAGCGGCTCTTGACCCATCCAAGGTAGAGACATCTGAGGGTTCCATAGTTGAAGCATTTCGCAGCATACCTGTCTCCGAATGGGTCTCAGTACAGGCCTGCCAATCAGACGTAGTAGGTATCAGGGGCTGATAAAGCGCCTCACTGAGTACTGGCAACTGGCTTAGGAGAAGCATAAATCTGCAGTTTTGGACCTCGACAGCCTGTCTATCTTTGCATTTTTTCGGAATCCCGGTAGTTGGATGGCTAACAGATGATATTTCTGGATAATTAAACAGAGAACAGAAATATTGAGGCAAAAATATACAGACGGATAGTGCGCTGATTAAATAAAGCACAAAACAGACAGCAAGGTACGTTGTGGTCAGGGCCTAGGCAAGGAATACAGTACGAATGAAAATCTTTTGAGGTACTTGCTTTCCACAAGTAATGCAATTAACTTTTACTGACATCGGTAAGGAGCAAGAAAAAAAGTTTCCCCAATGGGGTGTACTTAGATTTAGTTGAAGACTTTGGTTCTGAAACTCAAAAACGAAAATTTCAGGAGTCTGCCGATCGGCACTTGCGAACTGCTTCTGCTTCGGGCACCGCACAGCAAGAAAAACTGATGTAATGGCATCGGCTGCATATTTTACACCCTGGACGACCTGATGTCATGGAAGAAGGGACAGCAACCAACGCAGGACCCAAGACTAATTAGGCCAACTGAGGGCAACCTGCAAGCAGACTACCCAAATGTAATGACTGTAAAAGACTGCAACAGTGAAACACAAAGAACATCCAGGAACACATCCCTGTGAAGCATCCATTCATGGGTCTGTTGTGGATCTGCTCAGGGTGACTGCCACAGTTTTGTTTGGAAGGGATGTAGACAACCTACAGGGAAAACTGAAGTTGATGGGCTAGTTCCCAAACCTGAAAGGCTAATCTGCACAAGTGGTAGGATCCCCCCTCACTTGTTTACATACCACAGAACGGTCATGTCTGTGTAGATCCTCAGTCACTCTGGGTTAAGGAGGGATTGGAAGGGCTAAATTGCTAGAATAAATGCCTTCATACATTTATATGGTAATTTTCCTGAGATGGAGCCCATTGGGCTTGTACAGTATGGGGGCACAGCACAGACCCCAAACATGCATCTGAGTACAGGTCTTGAGTTGGGGCAGAGTAAATGGAAGTCCTGGGTTGGACATTTGCTGTAGCCACAATAGATCTTTCTTTAAGCAAGGAAGGAGTGGGATAGGAAATTCCAGAGATGGGCGCGTGTCTGCGCAGACTTCAGGAACCACTGAAACCCTCAAATGGAGTACTGCCATGGGTAGAACGGGGATGGTGAAGTCAGTAGTCCAAGGATTGAGAAACTGCCTTGCTAACAACTGGTGTAGCGGGAAGGATCTCAGAGGTCCTGAGCCTTTCGGGGGAAGAGGTGCTACTTTGTTTGAAATGTGCCTCTCCTGAAAGACGCAATTTTGTGACAGGCTGGGGTAGATTTTTTTGAAATTTATGGTGAATCCCAGATGTTGTAGGATGGCAATGGATGAGTGGAGGTTTCTCAACAGTTTCCCTGGGGTGTGCCTGGAAAGGGAGGTTGTCCAGGTAGAGGGAAGATCTGAATGCCCTGGAGTCTGCAGAAAGCAACTACTGGAACCAAATATTTTGGGAAGTCTCTTGGGGCTGCAGAAAGACCAAATGGCAAAGCCTACAACTGAAACTGCCAGGATCCACCAGAGAAATGAAGGAATTTCCTGAACTTGAGATGAATGGGAATATTCAGTTAGGAGTCTGATGTCTATAGACAGAAAGCCCTGTGGGAGGATCAAAGGAAAAGTACAGTTTTGTACATTACCATAAATGTACATGTTAGAGTGTTCACACTACTGCAGTCATTACACTTGGGTTATCCTGCCATCAGGCGATCCCATAGTCGGCCAGAGTTCCAAAGTCTCGGTCCGGCATCAGTTGCTGTCGCTTCTTCTCGGACGTCAGTGAGCCAGGGGTATACAAGATGCATCAGACGCCATTTTCTTCAGTTTTTCTTGCCCCAGATGTCAGGTGCCCCCAAGTAGGTAGGCAATACATATTGCTAATACAACGCATATAAAAAATAAAAACAATACCTTCAGTTACAAGCAAATACACCACAAAGGTTGTATAGGATAGAAAGGTATAGTTAAGTCCAGTTGGGACAGAGGGGATGGAGGGAGGGTAACCTGGACTGCAGCAGTGTGAACACTCTAACATCTACATTTATGGTAGGTACAAAACTGTACTATGTTCATCATGTTACACTGCTGCAGTCATTACACTTGGGTAGAATCCCAAAGCTAAGGTTGGGTGGCTGGTCTATAAAGAGTTAGGATTGGCTATGAGGCCCTGCAGAACTGCAGTGGTAAATCCTGCTCTGGATTTAGAGTAAAGAGGCAAGTGGTAATGCTTGGTAAAGGTGTGCACTGAACTCCAAGTTGCAGCCTCCAAAATTTCCTTGGTTGGTACTCCGAGAAAGGCTGTTAAAGTGGCTGTTGCTCTGGTAGAATGTGGCCTAATGTTATTAGGGACTGATTTTCCATGCTGTGTGTAGCAGTAACGAATACAGTGTCCTATCCATTTGGAAATAGTCTGCTTTGAGATAGCCTTGCCCTGTGATCCTGCAGCATATGCTACAAACAGTTGCTCAGTTTTCCTGAAAGCATTTGTTTTGACCAAGGAGAAGCATAGCTGCCTGTGTATGTCCCAAGAATGCAGAAGTTTCTCCCCTTTATTCTGGGGGTTTGGATAAAATGTTGGCAAATGGATGGTTTGGTTAAGAGCCACACTAGATACCACCTTTGGCATAAAGGTAGTGTTTGTCCTTAAAGAAACCCTGTCCTGATGAAAAATTATAAAAGGTTCCACTACCATTAATGCTTGTAGCTGAGACTGACTTTGTGCTGAAGTTGCTGACAGGAGCAGAGCTGTTTTCCATGATAAAAATTTTAGATCGGCTGTATTGGCTGGCACAAAAGGTGGCAGGGGTCAGTTTTTCCAAAACAAAACTGAGGTCCCAAGTTGGTGTGGATGCTCTCCGGGGCGGTCTTAGCCCCTCTGAGGTACTGCTTTAGCAAGGGATGAGAGAATAAAGGAGGGTCAGTGTTGTAATGTGCTGAAATGGCAGAGGCGTGAATCTTAATTGATGAGGATAGGCCTTTGTCCAGCATCTCAGTTAAGTACTGAGAAATTTGAGGAATGTTTGGGACAAGAGGGTCAAGGCTTTGAGCCTGGTTCCAGGCACAGAATCTCTTCCATTTTTCTGAGCAAGTTTTCCTGGTGCTAGGCCTCCTGGCCTCCAAAATGACATCCATAACAGCTTTAGAGATAGGTGCTGCCTGTTTGACTAACGAATCTGCCATGCAGCCAGGTTTAGGGTTTTGAGCTGACCATGCAGGATCTGACTGTTTTGTTGTCAGGTGTGAAATTTGAGGCAAAATCCATGGTGGGCCTTGAGCGAAGTTCTTTAAGATTGGGTACCAGTGCTGGCGTGGCCAGTCTGGAGCAATCAGGATCATCTGTGGTTTTTCTTGTCTGGCTTTTATGAGTACCTTTGAAAGGAGAGGCAGTGGTGGGAAGGCATAAACTTCTAGGCTTTTCCAGCTGAACGAAAGAGCATCCACTTTCCATGCTTGTGTGTGGTAAGTCCTTATGCAGAATTTTTGTAGTTGGCAATTCAGTGGGGAGGCAAAAAGATCTATATCTGGGCATCCCCATTTTTGCGTTACCATATTGAAGTTTTGTGGATTCAATTTCCATTCGTGAGGGTTCATGATATTTCTGCTTAGATAGTCTGCCAGAATATTTTTCTTTCCTGGCAGGAATTGTGCTTGCAGATGAACTTGATAAGTTAGAGCTGTGTTCCACAAGGTCATGGCTTGCCTGCATAGGGGGGTAAGAATGAGTGCCCCCTTGCTTGTTTATGTACCACATTACTGTGGTGTTTTCTGTCTTTAATAATTGTCCTGGATGCAGAAGGTCCTTGAAAGCTGTTAGGGCATTTTGAACAGCCAACATCTCTATGATTGATGTGAAGATGCATTTGGTCTGTGGTCCACTTGCCCTGAATACATTTTCCTGCCATGTGTGCTCCCCAGGCATAATCCGAAGCATCTGTTAGAATCTGTCTGGCTGTGGGTAGAGTGAAAGGCTGACCCTTGAGATGACATGCCTGTGCCCACCATCAAAACTCCTGTTGTAGGCAGGGAATTATTGGCATTACTGCTTCTAAACTGAGTGGAGTCCAAACACTTTTTAGGTACCATTGTAATTTCCTCATATGCAGTCTGGCATATGGTATTAGTAGTATGCAGGACGCCATGAATCCCACGGCCCGCAGAATTTTTCTTGCAGGGAGATGGGACTTTTGCCAGTAATTGGAAATATTGAGTCAGTTGTCCTTGTTTGTCTGTTGTGAGATAAGCCATCTGGGCCATTGTATTTAAGCTGGCACCCAGGAATATTATCTGTTGTGAGGGCACTACTTTTGACTTCTTTTCGTTTACTGTGTACCCTAGAGAAATTAGCAACTTTTTTACAAACGCCAGATGTTTTAGAAGAATGTCCTTTCTCTCTGCTTGAATGAGGCAGTCGTCCAGGTATGGGTATATTTGAATTCCTTTTTGCCTGCAAAATGCAATTACTGGTGCCAGGCATTTTGTAAAGACCCTGAGCGCAGTAGATAAGTCAAAGGGCAGTGCAAAGAAACTGGTAGTGCATTGTACCAGCTTTGAATCGGAGGTATCTTCCGCAATCTTGTCCGATAGGGACATGCAGGTATGCCTCTGAGGTCCAAAGTAACAAGCCAAGCCTTCTTGCCCAGCATGGGAAGAAGCTGCTGTAGTGTCAACATTTTGAATTTCGGAACATCCAGTTAAGTATTTAGAGTGGAAAGGTCTAGTATGGGTCTCCAGGCTTTGTCCTTTCTGGGGACCAGGAAGAGTCTTGAGTAAAACCCTTGTCCTTGTTCCTGCTGTGGTACTTTTTGAACAGCTCTCATGTCCAGGATGGCTGAAATTTGTTTGAGCCTCTGCCCATTGATTTTGTGGCAGGTTTGGCATTCCTTTTAGCCTTGGTAATGTGTGAAAGTTGAACCTGTAAACCTTGAGACACAATATTCAGAACCCATTTGTCTTGGGTGATTCTTTGCCAGTTTTGTGAAAAAAGTGCTAGTTTTCCCACTAAGGGGGCTGCCAAAAGGAAGTGCTTCACATATGAAGGGGGGAAGTCATTGGGACTGTTTCCTGTAAGGTTGAGACCCGTCCTCACCTCCTTTTGTGGTTGAGGTACCCCACTGTCATCTGTTAGAGCCTTGGGGTTGAGATCTGCCTCTTGGGTGTCTATCTGCTCCTCTGTGGCCTGACACTGGAAAGGACCAATTCTTTGTAGGTCAATTTCTGCTAAATCGAGGTAGCTGTACCTGTAAGAAATCTTTGACTGTTTGCATAGATTTAGCTTTATCCTCCATTCTCTTTAACACATCTTCTGCCTCAACACCAAACAAGGTATCAGGCTGTAAAGGAGCATCCAATAAGTTTGCCTTAACATGATCAGGTAAACTCTGTTCTTTTAACCAAGCATGTCTTCGAATCACAGAACCTGTAACTGCGGCTCTACAAGAGGCCTCTAAAGAATCAAAACCACATTGCAGAGTATGTTTTACCACCTGTTCAACTGCATGCAATAAATCCTGCATTTCTTTATAGTCAGGAGCTTCTGAGCTTGCAAGCATTTCCTGTTTTAACTGAGCCATTAAATATTGTTGGTATTTAAGCATGTGAAACTGGCAATTCAAAGCCCTTACTGCTAAAGTTGCAGAAGAGTAAACTTTCTTCCCACATCTATCCAATGCTCTAGAATCTGTCAGAGGGGACTGGATTTTTTACAATGGAAGACTTAACCCCTTTGGGACCCTGGGAAATGGTTTCTGGGTCAGCAGAAGGGTTTTTATAAAGAAACTTGTGAGAGTCAGGGACGCTAATATCTATCTGGCTTGGCTGGTGCAGGGGGCAAAGAATCAGGAGATAAGCTGGATTCAGAGAAAGTACAGTTTTGTACCTACCATAAATGAAGATGGAGTGTTTCACCCCTGTTGCAGTCATCACACTTGGGTTTATCCTGCCGTCAGGCGGTCCCGCAGTCAGCCCGAATTCTAAAGTCTTTGTCCGGTGTCGGTTGCTGTTGCTTCTTCCCTGACAGTGCACCAGGGGTATATAGCCAGCATCCAACGCCATTTTCTTCAGTTTTTCTTGCCCAAGATGTCAGGTGCCCCCAATAGGTAGGCAAAATATATCTTGCTATATAAAAATGTACATATAAAAATAAAAAATACCTTCAGGCACAAGCAAATACACCACAGAGATTGTATAGGATAGAAAGGTATAGATAAGTCCAGCTAGTTCAGAGGGGATGGAGGGAGGGTAACCTGGACTGCAGCAGGGTGAACACTCGAACATCTACATTTATGGTAGGTACAAAACTGTACTATGTTAATCGTGTTACCCTGCTGCAGTCATCACACTTGGGTTGAATTCCAAAGCTAAGGATGGGAGGTTGAGTCAAACAGGGTTAGAAGTTAGTAGGCCCTGCAAAACTGCAGTGGCAAAACCAGCTCTAGTCTTAGAATATAGAGGCAAGTGATAGTGTTTGGTGAAGGTGTGCACTGAACTCCAAGTTGCAACTTCCAGAATATCCTTGGTTGGCACCCCCCTGAGAAAGGCTGCTGATGTAGCTGTAGCCCTGGTGGAGTGGAACCTAATGTTAGCAGGTACCGGTTTTCCATGATGCGTGTAGCAGAAACGTATGCAATGTCCTATCCATTTTGAAATTGTCTGTTTTGAGATGGCTTTTCCTTGTGATCCTGCAGCATAGGCTACAAAGAGCTGGTCAGATTTTCTGAAAGCCTTAGTTTTATCCAAGTAGTAACGTAATTGCCTGTGAATGTCCAGAGTGCAGGAGTCTTTCTCCCTTGTTCTGGGGATTTGGGAAAAAGGTGGGCAAACGGTTTGGTTTAGGGCCACACTGGATACCACCTTTGGCATTAAGGGTTAGTTCATAGAGAGACTCTGTCTTGATGAAAAATAAGGAAAGGCTCCACTACCATTAGTGCCTGTAGCTCTGAGACTCTAGCTGAAGTTACTGCTAGTAGCAGGGCAGTCTTCCATGCAAGAAATTTTAAATCCGCAGAAAAAGCTGGTTCAAAGGGCGGCAGTGTAAGCTTTTCCAGAACAAAGCTGAGATCCCAAGTAGGTGTTGCTGCTCTCCTGGGCAGTCTTATGTTCATGGCCCCTCTGAGGTACTGTCGTAGGAGTGGATGTGAAAATAAAGGAGGATCCATGTTGTAATGAGCTGAAATTGCTGAGGCGTGGATCTTAATAGATGAAAAGGAAAGTCCTTTGTGCAACATCTCAGTTAAATATTGTAGAATCTGAGGAATGTTTGGATCAAGGGGATTTTGGCCTTTAGCTTGGTTCCAGGCGCAAAATCTTTTCCATTTGTCTGAAAACGCTTCCTGGTGCTGGGCCTCCTGGCCTCCAGAATGACATCCATAACAGCTTTGGATAGAGGTGTTGGCTGGTTAAGTAATTTGCCATGCAGCCAGGTTTAAAGTCTTGAGCTGGCTGTGTAGAATCATACTGTCTCGCTGGGTGAGCAGGTGAGGAATTTGTGGTAAAATCCATGGTGGGCCGTGTGCCATGTTCCTTAGAATTGGATACCAGTGCTGGCGTGGCCAGTTTGGTGCAATGAGTATCAATTGTGGCCTCTCTAATCTGGCTTTCAGCAGTACCTTTGCTAGAGAAGGCAGTGGAGGAAAGGCATACACTGTTAATGTTTTCCAACTGAATGAGAGGGCGTCCACTTTCTAAGCTTGTGGGTGGAATGTCCTTGTGCAAAATTTTTGAAGTTGGTAGTTTTGGGGGTTGGCAAACAGATCTATGTCTGGGCATCCCCATTTTTGAGTTATCATTGCAAATACTTGAGGATCTAGTTTCCACTCGGGATCCATGATGTTTCTGCTTAGATCTGCCAATGTGTTTTTCTTTCCTGGCAGGAATTGTGCTTGTAGTTGAACTTGGTAAGATAGTGGTGTGTTCCACAAGGTCATTGCTTGCCTGCATAGAGGGTAGGAATGTGTGCCCCCTTGCTTGTTTCTGTACTACATTACTGTGGTACTGACCGTCTATTAGTTGTCCTGGGTGTAAGAGGTCCTTGAAAGCTGTTAGGGCATTCTGTACGGCTAGCATTTCTTTTTGATTGATATGCAAATGCATTTGATCTGTAGTCCATTTGCCCTGAAAGCACTGTCCTGCCATATGTGCTCCCCAGGCATAGTCCGATGCATCTGTTGTCATAGTTTGCCTGGCTGTGGGTAGGGTGAAAGGCTGACGCTTAAGGTGACATGCCTGTGCCCACCATAGAAACTCCTGTTGTAGGCAGGGAATGAATGGTATCCTTGTTTCCAAGCTGTGGAGAGTCCATACGCTTTTCAGGTACCATTGTAATTTCCTCATATGCAGTTTTGCAAATGGTATTAGTATGCAAGATGCCATGAATCCCAAGGCCTGCAGAATTTTTCCTGCAGGGAGCTGGGTCGTTGTTGCCATTATTTTGAAGTACTGAGTCAGCTGTTGCTTGTCTGGCGTGAGATAAGCCATCTGGGCCGTTGTATTCAAGCTGGCACCCAGGAATATTATGATTTGTGAGGGCACTAGTTTTGATTTCTTTTCGTCTACTGTGTACCCTAGGTAACTTAGAAGGTGTTTGACAAATGCCAGATGCTTTAAAAGAATGTCCTTGCTTTCTGCTTGAATAAGGCAGTCGTCCAGGTATGGGTATATTTGAATTCCTCTTTGCAGTATGCAATTACTGGTGCCAGGCATTTTGTGAAGACCCTGGGCGCAGTAGATAAGCCAAAGGGCAGTGCAGAGAATTGATAATGGGCTGAACCTGCGATGAAGCGTAGGTATCTTCTGCAATTTTGTCTGATAGGGACATGCAGGTATGCCTCCTTGAGGTCCGTTACTAGCCAGGCATTCTTGCCAGCATGGGAAGAAACTGCTGTAGTGTTGGCATCTTGAATTTTGGTACTTGCAGATAGGTGTTCAGTTGAAAGATCCAGAATGGGTCTCCATGCTTTGTCCTTTCTTGGGACTAGAAAGAGTCTTGAGTAAAATCCTTGTCCTTGCTCCTGTGTAGGTACCTGTTGAATGGCTCTCATGGCCATGAGAGCTGTAATTTGTTTTTGTGCCTCTGCCCACTGATTTGGTGGGGTTTGGCATTCCTTTTATCCTTGGCAAGAAATGAAAGTGGAATCTGTATCCTTGTGAGACAATGTTTAGGACCCATTTGTCTTTTGTGATGATGCGCCAGTTGTTTGCAAAAAGTGCTAATTTTCCGCCCAAGGGAGCTGCCAAGAGAGATTTGCTTGGTAGTTCAAGGGTTGAGTCATTGTTTGTCTTCTGCTAGCTTGGAGCCCATCTTCTCCTTTCTGGGTAGCAGTACCCCATTGGCGAGGTTTGTAAGGGCCTTGTGACTGACCTCTGCCCCTTGGGCATCTATTTGCCCCTCTGTGATCTGTCAGAAGCTGGAAAGGACCAGTTTTTTGTTGGCCAATTTCTGCTGAAACGAGGAGGTTGTACCTGCAAAAAATCCTTGACCGTCTGCATGGCCTTATCCTCCATTTTCTTTAAAATCTCTTCAGCTTTGACACCAAATAATACATCCTGCTGTAAAGGTGCATCCAATAATTTTGCTTTAACATGATCAGGTAGGGTTTATTCTTTTAACCAAGCATGTCTACGTATGACAGAGCCAGTAACAGCTGCTCTACAGGAAGCTTCCAATGAATCAAATCCACATTGTAAAGTATGTTTGCTCACCTGTTCAGCTGCATGCAACAGATCCTGCATTTCCTTGAATTCAGACGCTTCAGAATGTGTGCTCATTTTTTGTTTTAATTGAGACATTCGGAATTGCTGATATTTCAGCATGTGAAACTTAATGCTCTCATAGCCAGAGTAGTTGAAGTGTATATCTTCTTTCCCCATCTATCTAGGGCTCTGGAATCCCAGAGGGCACAGGATTTTTAGCCATAGAAGCTTTAGCCCCTTTGGGACCCTGGGAAATTGTTTCTGGGTCAGCCACAGGGCTTTTAAAAAGGAATTTGTGAGAGTCAGGTACACTGTAGTATCTGTCTGGTTTGGCTGGAGCAGGAAAGAGAGTCTGGACTTAGACTAGACTCCAAGTAAACATCATCCACAATGTCTAAAACTGGAGGGATAGCAAGTTGTCTATGCTGGGGTAGTAAAAGGAACTCTCGGAGCCTTTTCTTAGAATCAGAGTAGTCCTGGCCTTCCCCAGTGGAAATGTTCCCTCATGGTATGTAAAGTTTCCCCAAAGAGGTAGTCTTCAGGGGGAGATATTGAGGGAATAGTCTCTTCAGCATCAGTGTCTTCATAAGGGGGAAAAGCGTAATCCTGTTCCTCAGAAGAGTCTGAGGAAATTGAAACCTGGTCAGAGGAAGCAAAATCCTCCTCTTGTCTTGGTCTTATCTGGAGGTGGATGTGAACCCCTGATTAGGGTAATCAAATCTTCAGCCATCTTAAGCATGGTTTCTTAGGCATGGGGCCTTGAACTGGAGACTGATGTACAGTCTTTTTAGGTTTTAATGGAGTTTTAAGCTTAGCATAAGATTTAATGGCGAGTGTAGTCGGTCTGAAGACACCTTCTGCAACCGAAGGTGTTTCTACTGCACCAGGATCTCCTTCTCCTCCGGTGTCGGAAGGGCCTAATGAAGATGGCTGCGACGGCCTAGTACAATCCGCTTGATAATTCGAAGCTGTCTGGGGTCCCAAATCTGCGGTAGTCAGGGGCTGCGTAGGCGCCTCACTGAAAACTGGAGAACCGGTGACAGGCCCAGCAGAGGCCTTGGAGTCTGGCTTGTTCCTAGGCTGCCTGTCCTTATCCTTGCGTTTTTTATGCATGCCGGTCGGCTGCTCCGACGGCATGACAATTAAATTTCCTACCAAAGTAATGTCATGCGAAGTCAAAATGGCGTTTGATAGTTCGTTTATTAAACCTAGCACAAAACAGACAACCTGTGATGTCGTGGTCTGGGCTTAAGCAAGGAATACAATAAGAATGGAAGTCCTTATGAGGTATTTGCTTCCCACAAGAAACGCAATTGTTAACTTTTTCTGACATCGGACTGAGGCAAGAAAAGGTTCCCCAATGGGGTACTTAGCTTTATTGAAGACTTCGGACTGAAATTCGATTCGAAAATGTCAGGTATCGGCCGACTGGCACTTGCGAACCGCTTCTGCTTTGGGCACCGCGTGGCAAGAAAGACTGGAGAAAATGGCGTCTGATGCCTCCTATATACCCCCTGGCGCACTGACGTCAGGGAAGAAGAGACAGCAACCGACGCCGGACCAAGACTTTGGAATTCGGGCAGACTGCGGGACCGCCTGACGGCAGGATAACCCAAGTGTGATGACTGCAGCAGGGTAACACGATGAACATCACATCATCCACAATATCTAACACAGGCGGAATAGCCAGGGACCTGTGCTGAGGGAATAAAAGGAAATCCCCGAGCCTTTTCTTGGATTCTGAATAATCCTGATTTTCCCAATGGAAATGCTCCCTCATGGTATGTAAAGTTTCCCCAAAGGAGTAATCCTCAGGAGGAGAGGCTGAAGGGATAGATTCTTCAGCATCAGAGTCCTCATAGGGGGGTAGAGAGTATCCCTGGTCTGAAGAGGAATCAGAGGAAATGGAAACCTGATCAGAGGAATCAGTCTGTATCCTGCCTAGGCCTTTTCTCAGGAGGGGGGGATGGGAACCCCTGATTAACAAGGTCTTCGGCCATTTTAAGCATCTGTTTCTTAGGCATGGAGGACTGTCCAGGAGAATGCTGTACTTGCTTTTGTCTTGAATGGTGTTTTTGCCTTGGCTGTTGCTTTAATGGTAAGTTGTGAAGGTCTGAAAACACCCTCAGAAGCTGATGCCTGCTCAGCGGCTCCGGACCCATCTGAGTGATTAGTTTCCGTAGGCCCAATACCTTGAGTTTCCAGAGGCCTAGTTGTCTCCAAGTGAGAGTTGGAGGCAGCCTGGGGCTCTGAGGTAGCAGGTGTCAGGGGCTGTGAAAGCGCCTCACTGAGAACCGGCGACTGGCCTAGAAGAGGCTTCGTCGGTTTTGGACCTCGGATGCCTGTCTTTATCCTTGTCTTCACGTTTTTTTAAGAATTGTGGTCAGTTGTTCCGACGGCATTGTATAATTGAACCTTCGGACAAAGTAGTGCAAAGCAAAATCAAAACATCTTTTTATAGTGCGCTTGTTAAATCTAGCGCAAAACCGACAACTAGTGATGTCATGGTCAGGGCCTAGGCATGTAATACAGTAAGAGTGGAAGTCCTTATGAGGTATTTGTTCCCACAAGAAATACAATTAACTTTTTCTGACATCGGTCTGAGGCAAGGAAAAAGTTTCCCCAATGGGGTACTTATCTTTATTGAAGACTTTGGATCTGAAATTCGACTTCGAAAATCTCAGGAGTTGGCCAACCGGCACTTGCGAACTGCTTCTGCTTCGGGCACCGCGCGGCAAGAGAGACTGAAGAAAATGACGTCGGATGCATCTTGTATACCCCTGGCGCACTGACGTCAGGGAAGAAGCGACAGCAATCGACGCCGGACCGAGACTTTGGAACTCTGGCAGACTGCGGGACCACCTGACGGCAATATAACCCAAGTGTAATGACTGCAGCAGTGTAACACGAACATCTGGAAGGCAAGCGTTTTGAAGAAGGGTACCTTTAGGAAGGTGTTGAGGAAAAGTCTAGTATGGGTCTCCATGGGCTTCAAACATGAGTAGAAGCCTATTCCTTTTTAGGGTGTGGGCACGGACTGTATGGCTCCCTGTTTTAGCAAGTTTGCCAATACTTGGGAAAAGAAGAGTATTTGATCTGAAGGAGGTTGTGGGATACCCCTAAAGGGAGGCACAGTGTGCCAAGCCATAAAATCAGTGTTTTATGATGTACAAGACCCAAGTATCTTGTGTTATGGATTCCCAGGCAGTGAGGGATAAAGACAGGTGTAGGGAGAGGGTATTGCAAGGGAGTCTGGAGGAGTCAGGAAGAATAACCTTGCTCTATCAGGAAAGGGCTGCTTGGCAGTGTGATAATAGGACAGAGCAGAGAAATGAAGTTCCTTGCTCCACTTGGAGGGCTTGATTCTGGAGGGTCAGGATTGCCTGTTTTGAAAGGTAGTTCCTGTGAAATTTTGTAACTAGAGAAACCAGAATGATTGAGGACTTTCAACCCCTTGCTCTTTTCTTGCAGTCACTTGCAGAGATCAGCTAAAGATTTACCAAATAAGACAGAGTTGTCAAGGGGTGCATCCATAACCTTCACCTTGATGCCCTCAGGGAGGGGTTGAAGCCTCAACCAAGCAAACCATTGCAGTGCTGAGGCAAATGCCGCAGTTCTGGAGGTGGCCTAAATAGTACACAGCTGCATTTTATGGAGTGTCAGGCCACCTGAGAGGATGCAGCAATTAGGGAAGAGACCATGACTATTTTCTGAATCTGGCATGTAATATTTTAGATGATTGTGACAAGTTCCAGGGAATACTTAGTCATATGGTTTGGTAATTCAGAGTCCTGAAGGCTAAAGTTGAAGTGTACATTTTCCTCAACCTCTCTAGTTGCCTACTGTCATCAGAAGGGAACAGGTGAGGAAGGACGGGACCAAGGCCTTGTCAAATAACACCTGTCCAGCTTCTTAGGGGGCTCGAGGCGGAGTCAAGGTGTAGTGATGTGGAAGCAAAGCCATCCAGAAAAGCAGGGATAACTGGAGAAACAGCTGAAGATCTAGGGTTCTCCACCTAGAGGTGGAATCTTTTGTACCTCAGACGTTTGTGGGCTATCCCATTTAAAGTGGTCTAATTTTCTGAAAGGTTTCCCTAAAGAAATCTCCTCCATAGTGGAGTCCATCCCATTAGAGTCTTCCTCAGGGGAAAGCATAGTCTAATGGGGAAAGAATTTGTGAGAAGGCTAAAGATTCACTGTCCTCAGAGAAAAGCTTCCTCTGAAGTAGGAAGTTGTCCGACCCTTTTTTTTTGGAGGGGAGGTAGGCCAGGAGGGGGGAAGGGACCTAGAGGAAGGCCTCAGGGGCCATGAAGGCACTCAATCCCTGATAAAAGGTTGCCATTCTGAGGGGTCTTGAGGTAAGGAATGCTTGGTTTTCTGCTTTTTCTTAGGAGTATCCAATGCAGATTAAGTGGTCCGGAAGTAGGTCTCCACTCAAGCACATACAAGTCTACTTCAGTCACCAAGACCTGCATGGCTCGCCTAGGGCCTTCCAAAAAAAGTCAGTCTTGCCCCCTATTGTCTGAGAAGCCTCCATGGACATGCCAGCATTAGGTTTTAAGACCGCCTGTAAAACTGGCTCGGCCTGAGGATCTAAATCCAAAGTGGAGCGAGTGTCCAGGCTATCATGCACCTTGAGACAGACATCCACGGGGTGAAGCTCAACTTCAGGCCTACACCTTTTGGCCTGCTGCTTGGTAGGCTTGGTAGTCAGGCTGGAAAGAACCCCCCATCACAGTTTTGGAGAGAATTTTCAAGCACTGGTTGCCCAAGTATATTCAGAGGGATGAAAAGTTGGCTATGAAGAATCCTGGGGACAAATGACTGGCAGAACGGTATATGGTTGTTGTAGGGCCCAAGAAAAAGGCACCTAGAGCGACTACCATTGTGAGGAATTTGCCTTCCACAATCACACTTCCCTTTCTTGGATGACTAACCAAAGAAAAAACAGCAGCAGAAGACAAAAGGTTACCAGAAGGGGCACTTACCTGTAGTAGAAAATGTGGTTCCAGCAGCAGAGAGCAACGTCCAGGACTGGCGATGTGACTAGCAGCAAAGTTCTGAAGATGGTGTGTACACGTCACTTATAACCTATATCCGATATTTGCCTACGCGAGACATACTGCACACCCTACAGTAAGACTTTGGTATACTGACCGAAGTCAGGTGGCCTGGGTAGGCAACTCCCTCATGTAAAGAATACTGCAACAGATGAACAGGACATCACATAATGCAATACTTGAGTGCAAAAAAATTCTAGTGTTCCTTCAGAGCAATTTCACTGCTACATACAAACCAATGTTCACAATTGTTTTAACATTTGACCTGCAAAGTACAAATATCTGTTAAAGTGTAAGCATCTATCTCAACAGCACAGCCAAGCCACCATTCACCCTAATTACATAGAGTTCAACATTTAAGATGCACAAGTGAATGGTATTCAACTCAGCAGCTATTAAAGTTATATGCATACTTAAAGCAATCAGTTACTGGTAAAGTCTTGAAAAAAAGTCGCAAACTGAGCAACAGTTCTGTTCCCTGAGAAGATTAAAATATTTTGAAAAAGCATACAGAGTACGGACTTTATTTTGATTCCCCTTCAATTAACAGCTATTCTGAAAATGTCTGGTGAGACTGACTAGAAGGTAAGGGTGAGAAAGTTCTGTGGCAATCATTCACCTTACACACCAGTTGTCAATGCTTTCAGTCCAAGATATTGAAAGCTTCTCATGCTTCTAATCTTGCTGTTTGACATGAAGCCTTGTTTCAACTATGTCACTTGAATCTGAGGCAAGCCAAAAATAATGGGGAAGTCCCAAAATTAGAGACTTTAAATATTCCTTTCAAAGCTGCTAGAGCTCGTTTCTGCATTAGCACACATTCTAAACTATGTGAAATCTGAAAATTTTAGTGACTGCACTCTAATGAAATGCCAGATTTTCTTTTTTTTCTTTTAACTACGGACAAATAAAAATAAGAGGCAAAAATCTGGTCATTCTAAGGAATTCTGGACAGCTGAAAGGTATATGGGTGCAGCACGTTTTCCAGTAAGATACCACCAATTCCATGAAAAGCAGCTATAACACAGCTGAATACATGTAGCTGGTGTAGATCTACTCAACTAGAGGATAGCTGGAAAGATTAGCACCACTGGACCTAAAAAACACTCCAGCAGCATAATTTGACATGCAAGCCAAGCTACAAAGATTTAGAACTTAAAAAGTCCAACCCTAATTAAATGCTGAAGTGCTGAGCAAGACACACTTTGGTATCTACAATAAGCATTAGGCTTCCTAATGTTCCCACAGCAGGTTGTACTACACAGGATGAACTTTTCTTTGGCAAGAACTTTATTTCATCCATCTGTAGCATGTTTAAATTGGACTCCAAGAGAAACAGTACTGCTCGGATCAGACTTTTCCCTCCACAAAACCTAAGGCAGACTTAGTAGAAATCAGATAGCATGAGCCAGAATCAGAGCAAAGTTTGCTATTTTTCCCCACTGCACAGAAAAGCTAGTGCATCTTCCGAACAACCGCTGCAGGGTAAATTTCTGGTGCCAATCTCCTGAAATGCTTTGGCAGGGAACTCAAATTAGCTTTTTACTCAAGCAATTCTACTGTGCAAAGAAAAAACTGGCAGTGCAATACTCCTATTTTGTACAAAAGCCTTTCAATTTCACACAGTCCCTGGAATTGAGTATGTAGTCAATGACAGATAAGAAGGTGCTACTGACCTGTCCTATAGAAACTTATTTTCTTGATACTGTCAAATGCCCAAAAGGAATCTTGTTGCTTTCAGCATTCACTTGTGTGAATATTTTGTTTTGCATCCCTAAAACCTCAAAGGTAAATTACACATCTTGGCTAAGTTGTGTAAAAAACAGATCCCTGCATGCATACCAAATTTAAAGTGAAGTGCTAAAGGTGCATAAAGCCTAGGCTACCACCACTTCAGTAACTCGTAAAGAGAGTTTAAGATTGATCAATGTTGCAGTAGATAATTGCACGTCAGCAGTAGGTGAAGGTGGACAGCTAGTACTCCTGTACAACCAGTTCAGCTCCTCCAAAAATCAGAACTGGTCAACTCAAGTCAGAAAGCTGACCTAATCACTTCATATTTTTTTTGGCAAAAGTGAGTAATGAACCCTGACCAGCAGCATTTTGTCCAGAGTCAAAAGCTAAAAAATCATGACTATGTACTGGGACTCAGCCCAAATCCCACTGTTATGGAAAAAACTATCTTCCCAAAGCAAGTGAAGGTCCAGTACTATATTACTCCACTCTAAACAGCTATTTTGGTACTGCAAAGTCTGCAAATTACAGACCTACCCAAATCTGCAAGCCCTTTAGAGAGGGTAGTGCATAGTCAGGAGCCAAGAGGGAACTTTTACTACACGAGTTAACTCATGTTGAATACTCCTGTAATGAGTTATCCAAGGGTACAGTACCAAAGCAGTCACGGTTTTTCCCCTTATTTCAATATAATGCTCTGCAAAATCAATGGAAAACCTTACCATGTTCTTACATTACTCAGCTTGTTTGGCTAAAGTGTAGACACATGCAAGTAGATCACACAGGCACCCCCCCTCCCCCACAAAGATAAACTGACTACAGCAGTGGTTGCTGCTCTTGTAACATGCTCAAACAGCTTCCAAAACTTACTGTAGAAATAAATGTAAATATAATTAACCAGGTTATCTAGCCTGTGTGGAAAAGTACAGTTGTGTACCTACCACAAATGTAGATGTTGAGTGTCTTCACTGTTACAGTCATTACACTTTGGTTATCCTGCTGGCAGACGACCCGTAGTCTGCCAGAGTTCAAAAGTCTTGGTCCGGCGTCGGTTGCTGTCGCCTCTTTCCTGACGTCAGTGTGCCTGGGGTATAAAAGTTGTAACAGATGCCATTTTCTTCAGTTTTTCTTGCCCCAGATGTCAGGTGCCCCCAGATATGAAGGCTGTAAAGATAAAAATATGCCAAACCATGCATATATTACTATAAGCATTTCCTTCCTCTAAAAGCAAATGCACCACAGGTTGTATAGAGGTGAGAAGTATAGAATAGTCCCAGCAAAAAGGGGGAAGGTGGGTGGGTAACCAGGACTGCAACAGTGAAGACACTAACATCTACATTTATGGTAGGTACACAACTGTACTATGTTCATAGTGTTTCACTGTTGCAGTCATTACATTTGGGTAGAATCCCAAAGCTGAGGTAGGGCGGCTGGGTCTAGATTGGATTTGGCGAGGCTAACAAGCCCTGCAGAACTGCAGTAGCAAAGCCTGCTCTGGATATGGAGTAGAGAGGTAGGTGGTAGTGCTTGGTTAAAGTGTGCTCTGAACTCCAGGTTGCAGCTTCTAAAATGTCTTTGGTTGGTACTCCACTGAGGAAAGCTGCTGAAGTGGCTGTTGCTCTGGTAGAATGAGGCCTAATGCCCTTGGGCACAGATTTGCCATGTTGTGCATAACAGAAGTGGATGCAGTGCCCTATCCATTTGGAGATAGTCTGCTTTGTACTAGGTTTTCCTTGTGATCCTGCAGCATATGCTACTAAGTTGCTCAGTTTTTCTGAAAGCTTTTGTTTTATACAAGTAGAATCGTAGTTGTCTGTGTATATCCAAAGAGTGCATAAGTTTTTCCCCTTTATTCTGGGGATTTGGGTAGAATGTAGGCAAATGAATAGTTTGGTTTAAGGCCACATTGGAGACCACTTTTGGCATAAATGGTGGGTTCGTCCTTAGAGAAACCCTGTCCTGGTGAAAAAAGAGGAAAAGGTTCCACAGCCATCAATGCCTGTATCTCTGAAACTCTTCTTGCTGAAGTTATTGCTAGGAGCAGAGCAGTTTTCCATGACAAGAATTTTAGATCAGCTGAGCTGGCTGGTTCAAATGGAGGCAGTTAGTTTTTCTAAAACAAAACTGAGGTCACAAGTAGGTACTGGTGCTCTCCTAGGGCGTCTTATATTCTTTGCCCCTCTGAGGTACTGTCGTAGTAGAGGATGTGAGAAAATAGGAGGATCCGTATTGTAATGAGCTGAAATGGCAGAAGCACAGATTTTAATAGATGAAAAAGATGGGCCTTTGTCCAAAATCTGTCCGGTATTGCAAAATCTGAGGCATATTAGGGACCAGAGAGTCTAGCCCTTGTGCCTGGTTCCAAGCACAGAATCTCTTCCATTTTTCTGCATAAGATTTCTTAGTGCTAGGTCTCCTGGCTTCCAAAATTACATCCATAACAGCTTTAGAGAGAGGTGCAGTCTGAGTGGCTACCTTATCTGCCATGCTGCTAGGTTTAAGGTTCTGAGTTGACTGTGCAGAATCTGTTTTGCTGTGTTAAAAGTTGAGGGATTTGAGGTAGAGGCCAAGGTGGGCCTTGGGACAAAAATCTTTAGGATCGGGTACCAGTGCTGGCGTGACCAGTCTGGTGCAATCAGGATCCTTTTTGGTCTCTTGTCTGACTTTTAGAAGCACCTTGGTGAGAAGAGGCATCGGAGGGAAGGCAGACTGTCAGGTTTTTCCAGCTGATACTGCATCCACTTTCCATGCTTGAGAGTGACAAGTCCTTGTGCAAAAATTCTGTAATTGACAATTGTGAGGGGAGGCAAAGATCTATGTCTGGGCATCCCCACTCCCTTGTTATGTTGAACACTTGTGGATTTAGCTTCCATTCGTGTGGATCCATGAGATTTCTGCTTAGTTCATCTGCCAGTGTATTCTTTGTTCCTGGCAGGAATTGTGCTTGCAGATGTACCTGGTAGGTCAGTGCTGTGTTCCACAATTGTCAAGGCTAGTCTGCATAGGGGGTAGGAATGTGTGCCCCCCTTGCTTGTTTATGTACCACATAACTGGTATGGTCAGTCTTTATTAATAATTGTCCTGGCTGTATTAGGTCCTTGAAGGCTGTCGGGGCATTCTGTACAGCTAGCAGCTCTTTTATAGATTGATGCGAAGATGCATTTGTTCCTTGGTCCACGCGCCCTGAATACATTTTCCTGCCATATGTGCTCCCCAGGCATAATCTGCTGCATCTGTTATTGTCTGCCTGGCTGTAGGTTAAGGTGAAAGGCTGTCCCTTGTTGTGGTGACAGGCCTGAGACCACCATCGAAACTCCTGTTGTAGGCAGGGAATCAAGGTTATGATTGTCTCTAGGCGGTGACAATGCTGAGTCCAAACACTTTTTAGATAACATTGTAGTTTCCTCATATGCAGTTGAGCATATGGAATTAGAAGAATGCAAGAAGCCATGAAACCCAGGGCCTGCAGAATTTTTTTTGCAGGGAGCTGGGTCTTTGTTGCCATCATTTGAAAGTAGTGTGTCAGTTGCCTTTGTCTGGCGTGAGATAAGCCATCTGGGCAGTTGTATTTAAGCTTGCACCCAGGAATATTCTCTCAAGAGGGCACTAGTTCTGATTTCTTTTCATTTACTGTGTACCCTAGGCAAATTAGCAATTTTTTTACAAACGCCAGGTGCTTTAGAAGAATGTCCTTGCTCTCTGCTTGTAAGGCAGTCCAAGTAGGGATACATTTGAATTCCTTTTTGTCTGCAAAATGCAATTACTGGTGCCAGGCATTTTGTTAAGACCCTGGACGCAGTAGATAAGCCAAAGGGCAGTGCAAAGAATTCATAATGCACTGAGCCTGCAATAAGTCTGAGGTATCTTCTGCATGACTGTCTGATTGGGACGTGCAGGTATGCCTCCTTGAGATCCAAAGTAACTAGCCAAGCCTCTTTGCCCAGTATGGGCAGGAGTTGTTGTAGTGTTAACATTTTGAATTTTGGAACATCCAGGAAAGTATTTTGGATTGACAGGTCCAGTATTGGTCTCCATGCTTTGTCCTTTCTGGGTACTAGGAAAAGGCGCGAGTAAAATCCTTGGCCCTGTTCTTGAGGAACTTTTTGAATAGCTCCCATATCCATAAGAGCAGAAATCTGCTTTTCTGCCTTTGCCCATTGGTTTTGTGGCAGGTTTGGCATACCTTTTGGTTTTGGAAGCAAGTGGAACCTGTACCCTTGAGAAACTATTTTCAACACCCATTGGTCGTGGGTGATCATGTGCCATTTTTCTGAAAAAAGTGCTAGCCTTCCCCCTAGGGGTGCTGTCAACTGGTAAGAGCTTGGCATTTGCAGAGGGAAGTCATTGTGACCGTTTCCTATAAAGGTTGTGATTTGTCTTCTCCTCCGTTGGGGGCTGTAGAACCCCATTGTTTAGGTCTGCAGGAGCCTTGGGGCTGAGATCTGCCTCTTGGGCGTCTGTATCTGCCTCTTTGTGACCTGTCTGACATTGGAAAGGACCAATTTTTTGAAGGCCAGTTTCTGCTAAATCTAGGTGGTTGAACCTGTAAGAAATCTTTCAGTTTGCATTGACTTCGCTTTATCTTCCATTTTCTTTAACATCTCTTCTGCCTTAACACCAAACAAAGAATCATGCTGTAGTGGAGCATCCAATAATTTCTCTTTAACATGGTCAGGTAAACTTTGCTCTTTCAACCAAGCATGTCTTCGAATAACTGAGCCTGTAACTGCAGCTCTACAAGAATCCTCTAATGAATCAAAACCACATTGCAGAGTATGCTTCCCCACTTGTTCAACTGCATGCAATAAATCCTGCATTTCTCTACTGTCAGGACCTTCTATATTTAACAATTTTCTGCTTTAACTATGACATGAGATACTGTTGATATTTAAGCATGTGAAACTGACAGTTTAAAGCTCTTGCAGCTAAAGTAGCAGAAGTGTAAACTTTTTTCCCCCATCTGTCAAGAGCTCTGGAATCCCTATCTGAGGGGACAGGATTTTTGGCAGTGGAAGCTTTAACCCCTTCAGGACCCTGAGAAATAGATTCTGGGTCTGCAGTGGGGTTTTTGTAAAGGAATTTAGGAGAGTCAGGGACCCTGTAGTACCTGTCTGGCTTTACTGGTGCAGGAGGTAAAGAATCTTGAGACTGACTGGATTCAGAAAAAACATATACAATATCAAGCACAGGGGGGATAGCTAGGAGCCTGTGCTGAGGCAACAGAAGGAAATCTGAGCCTTTTCTTTGATTCTGAGTAATCCTGGCTCTCCCAATGGAAATGCTTCCTCATGGTGTGCAGGGTTTCCCCAAGAGTAATCCTCACGTAGTGAAGCTGAAAGAATGGACTCTTCAGCATCAGAGTCCTCATAGGGAGGGAGAGAATAGCCCTGGTCAGAAGAATCAGAGGAAATGGAAACCTGATCAGAGGAATCAGTGTCTTGCCTAGGCCTTGTCAGAAGGGGGATGGGAGCCCCTGATTAAAGTTATATGGTCTTCGGCCATTTTAAGCATGTTTCTTTGGCATGGATGCCTGTTCTGGAGAATGCTGCACTTGTTTCCTTGTCTTTAATGGTGTTTTTGACTTTGCCTTTGCTGCTGTAATAGCTTTAATTGTAAGCTGTGAAGGTCTGAAAACACCCTCAGAAGCCGGTGCCTGCTCAGCGGCTCCGGACCCATCTGAGGGTATATTTTCCATAAGACCAATACATTGAGTTTCCACAGGCCTCAGTGTCTCCACTTGGCTGTCTGTTACAGCTTGTGGCTCTGAGGTAGCGGGTGTCAGGGGCTGCAAAAGCGCCTCACTGAGAACCGGCGACTGGCCTAGAAGAGGCTTCGTCACCGGTTTTGGACCTCTGATGCCTGTCTTTGTCCTTGCGTTTTTTATACATTCCGGTCGGTTGTTCCGACGGCATTATGTAATTAAATCTTCATCCAAAATGATGTAAAGCAAAATCAAACCAACGTTTAATAGTGCGTTTATTGAATCTAGCACAAAACAGACAACTAGTAACGTCATGGTCACGGCCTAGGCAAGGAATGCAGTAAGAGTGAAAGTCCTTATGAGGTATTTGCTTCCCACAAGAAATACAATTAACTTTTACTGACATCAGTCTGGAGCAAGAAAATTTTCCCCAACGGGGTACTTAGCTTTATTGAAGACTTCGGTTCTGAAATTCAATTTTGAAAATCTCAGGAGTCGGCCGACTGGCACTTGCGAACTGCTTTTGCTTTGGGCACCGCACGGCAAGAAAGACTGAAGAAAATGGCGTCTGTTGCAACTTTTATACCCCAAGCGCACTGACGTCAGGGAAGAGGTGACAGCAACCGACGCCGGACCAAGACTTTGGAACTCGGGCCGACCACGGGTCGCCTGCCAGCAGGATAACCCAAGTGTAATGACTGCAACAGTGAAACGCAATGAACATCTAATTTACCTGTTTTGCCAAGTATTTAAAATCAGTCTGCCCAATATTCTCTGTTCTACCAATGTAATATGGGAATTCCGTGCACAAAAATCCAAGACTCACTATTTTACTGATTAAGTTACAAAGCACAAAAGTACTAGTTCAGAAACTTGTGCATGGAACAAGTAAATCCAAACATTCTCTCAAACCTTGGGATAAAAAAGGCTCTGCACACACCAATTCAGATTCCCCTCCAGTTAGACGACCATTAGGAAAGTACAGTTGTGTACACTTCGGTTCAAGGGTAGGTACTAGGCTATCAGCACAAGGGCCTACGTAAGCCTAGCCAACAAGGTTCCCTGGCTTACGCCACCCAAAATAGTTATTTTCCTGTGCCACTGTCGAGCAGAGACACAGAAGTGATCCCCGGGGTGTATTTCCTATTACCCATCCACTCAAGATTTTTCTTGGAGTGCTAATGAAGAACTTTGCTTGACATAGATGGGTAGCCTGTTCCAGAGTTGGGAAGTCTCTGGGACAGGAATCTATCCCTCCAGCATGTCCTCTATTGTGGTAACAAGGTTTAGGTCCCTAGAACTTGTAGCGCGGAGGGATTGGGATTTCTTTAGGTGTAGCATATCCAACAGCTCTGGGTTTGACGTAGCTTTACATGTTAGGCAGAGATCACCTCAGAAAGTAGACTATATGCTACAGAGTAAAGCTTGAGTTTTTTGAGGCAGTCAGTGTAGGGCATTCGAGGCCAGTAAATCTCTGAGGTACTTCTGTGGCCTTTCCAGCTGCTGTAGATGTCTTGTGAGGTACATTCCAAAAGGGGCATTGTACTCTATTAATGGGTCTAATGAGTGTCGAGTAGAGGGGAACAATGACCTCTTCCTGGATGAGAACCCTTTTATGAGGTGTGCCATGTAGGACTTCCTGACTACTGTGGCAATGTGACTATCAAAGGAGACTACTGTCCACCTGGGTCCCAAGGTCTCATCACGCATTCGGTGTCAAGTAGATTGCTGCTTACGTGGTATTTCATAGGTACAGAGTGTTTACCAAAGGGGATGACACTGCACTTTTTGGCATTGAGCTTGAGGTCATGGCTCTGACACCAGGCATCTGTCTCAGTGAGGCCCTTCTGTAGGATGTCCACATCATTTGGGGACTTGACTATGGCTCCTACTTTACAGTCATCTGTTAGCCACAGGCCTTCTTGTGTTAGCCTGTACTTCACAGAAGTAGATACCAAACAGGAGAGGTCCCAGGAGGGAACCCCTGTGGTAGTCCACTTGTCACTGCTTTGAGGTCAGATTTGGAGTCTGCAACTTTTACAGTGTGGGTTCTGTCAGTGATCCAAGGCAACAATAGTTGAGTTAAAAAACCCTTTCTCAATGCATTGAGAAAGGGTTTTTTAACCTGAAAGCTTTGTTATTCTATAAAGGTCTTTTAACTCAACTATTGTTGCCTTGGATTTCTACGAACATTTGTTTTTAGTGCTTTTGCTTCATTGTACTTTCATCTTGCACTAGGTTCTGTCAGTGAGCCAGTTGGCAACCCATCTTGTGACGTAGGAAATTACACCAAGTTTAGTGAGTTTAGCTATAATTCCAGAATGAGGATGGTGTCGAAAGCCATGGCGAGGTCAAGATAGGCTGTGTGAACCACCTTACCCTCATCTACGGCTTTGGTGACTTGTCTCAAAGTCCATCAGGTTCAGGAGGCATGATCTGCCTTTCACAAACCCGAACTGGGTGGGATCCAGAGTTTGGAGGTTACCAATGTCTTTATGAGTTCCATAAGTTCCATGGCCTTGCAGACCAGGCTCGTCAGGCTAATAGGTCGGTGGTGGCTCCCCCTTTGTGGAGTGGAATAACTGTGCGCCATTCAGTGGACACAAAGCCTGATGAGAGGCTATTATTGAACATGGTGCTTAAGCGGGGATCCAGTTCGTTCTGAAGTTCATGTAAAACAGAGCCTGGGATGTTGTCTGGTCCCCATGGATGCTGTGTTTTTGGCATTAGAGAGTGCAGCTTTTACTTGTGTAGTTGTGATTGCAGGGACTCCGCATTCTTCCTGTATAGATATGGGCCGTTTAGGGGGTGAGAGGGAGGGTAAAGTTAGCACTGAATCTATCTGCCAGGATGTTGGCAATATCAGTTGGTTCTGTAATTGTTGTGCCTTTGTGCTGCAACTCAGAGCAGATCTGGGTGCAGCCAAAGACAGTCTTGACATAGCTATAAAATGCTTTGTGGTTGTCCTTGGAATTAGTGGAGATTTTGTTTTCATAGCTAGCTTTGGAGGATCTAATAAGGGATCTCAGCTTCTTACTGAGGCTGACCAGTGAGCTCCTCCATTCAAGGGATTTTACTCTTTTGAAACAATTTTTTCCTTCTGTTGTTCAATTTGTTTATGGCAGGGGACCACCGGATTGGCTTCCTTTTTTTGCAGGAAAGCATCTCGGTTCTATCTGGGATAGCACGATCCATGCACTCGTGTAAGTGCTTATAGAGTGCATTTGTGTAGGATTCAGCAGTTGTAACTGTACTGTCCATCTGCATGGGTGTCGAAGTTCACCACTTCTGTCTTAAGCATGAAGTTGGCTTTGGAGAAATTTTTTACTCTGGTTTCCTTAATGGGGGGTGGGGGCAGGATGTGGCCATCAAGGGTGATTAACTTATAATCGGACTGAGTTGACTTAAGGTGTGGAACACCGGTCACTCATGTTGGTAATGACTAGGTCTAGGATATTGTTGCCTCTGGTGGGGGGTGTAGATAAGTTAATCAAGGGCACTGGAGTTTATGAATTCCAGAAAGCGGTGAGCTAAGGAGCTGGTACACAAGTAATTTTCCCAGTTAACAGTGGGGTAGTTGAAGTTGCCCATTATTAGGGTGTTTGGTTGAACCCCAATATTTTCCAGTACATCAAGAAAAGAATGGGAATCCTGGGGCATGGTGGAGTATCTGTAGCAAGCTACAATTTGGATTGCAGTTTTGCCCAGAGCTAGCTGCACCTGAATAACCTTGGCTGCATTATGCTGAGTGACTAGCCTGGAGGTGTGGATATCCTTAATGAATATGGACACACCTCTGACTTTGGTGTTTTGGTCCAGGTTACATGGCCTAAAAGTGTGGTATGAGTTATAGCCTGGTAGTGCAGGGGTGCTCTCTGGAGCCCTGAACCAAGTCTCAGTCACTGCACATATATCGATGTTCTCCATTTTAAGGAGTGCCACGAGTGAGTGCATTTTGAGATTTAGACTTATAGCATTGAGTAGCATTACCCTCAGTTTTTGTTTGCCTGTTCCTGTTATGGTGAATTTATTTGAACCCTGCCTAAAAAAGGCACTATAGGGGCAGCAAGAGCCTTAGCCAGTATCCAAAATCCCAGGGGTAACAGGTGCAGGCCATCTGTGGCAAAGCATCATGGTCTGTTGACCATATCCCAAGCTGACAGATACTGGATCCCCTTAGAATGACACCAGAAGCTTAGCCAATTGTCGAAGTCAATCATTTTGTCCTTTTATTGTGGTATCATTCTGGGTGATGGCAGAATGCTACTCGGGGCTAGGGTCATACCTGCCTGGGCTACAAGATCGGAAAACTCTTCCTTTCATGTAGTCCAGGGAGGTAAGTCTCAGGTCATTCACACCAACATGGACAATGACAGTCATATTTGTACTTGTTGTGGAGTGATCAGAGTGCGAGGGTTATGTGGCGGATCCTGGCACCCGACAGGCAGCTGACAGTAACCTTCTTGTTCAGCCTGGTGAGTGGGACATCAGTGTGCCTGATTATAGAGTCACCTATGACTAGAGTGTTGGGTACGTTTTGCCTTATTGGCTGTGGTTGAGTGGGGCACAGTTTATGGGCTAGGTCATCTGGGTTGTGTTGGGGGATGGAGGTTGCTTACGTTTCTGCTTTGGAGGTCTCTGTTTAGACCGACTATTGAGAGCCTTTGCGAATGTTTTTGTGTTACTTTGTGTGGATTTTGGTGGTGTAGATTTTGTGGATTTTGGTGGTGTAGATTTAGTGAGACTATGTGGTGAGTGCAGTGCAAATGTTTACCTTCTCCTCATGACTGTCATAGGTTGGTACTAGGCTATCGGCCCTAGGGCCTATGCAAGCCTAGCCATAATTCCCTGGATATTTCTTCCCACAATATTTACTTCTCTGGACCCCTGTCTAGCAGGGCGACTGACATGACCCCCAGGTGAATTTCCCATCTCCCATCCAATCAAGGTTCCTTTTGAAGAGGGCCAATGAGCTGCTCTGCTTGACATGTATGGGCAGTCTATTCCAGAGTATGGGTAGTCTGGGTCAGGAAGCTAGCCCTCCAGCATGTTTTGTTCATTGTGATGACAAGGTTTAGATCCCTGGAGTGTGGCTCTGAGGGACTGGGATTTCTTTAAGTGGAGCATGTCCAACATGCTCAGGGTTTGACATGGCCTTGTATGTTAAGCACAGAGCCTCTGAATAGACAACATGCCACAGAGTATAGCTGGAGTTTTTTTTAGACTGTAACATATGGCATCTGCTTTAGGCCTGTGATTCTTTTAGTGAGGTATTTCTGTGGCCTTTCCAGCTGTTGCAGATGTCTTGTGAGGTACATACCAAATAGGGCATTATACTGTAACATGGGTCTAAAGAGATGACTAGTGGGACAATTACCTTTTTCTGGATGAAAAGCCCTTTATTAGGTGTGCCACATAGGATTTCCTGACTGTTGTGGCAATGTGGTTATCGAAAGTGAGACCACTGTCCACCTGTGTCCCTAAGTCTCTCATCACACTTTCGATGTTTAGTGTCCTGCCATCTATGTGGTAATTCATGGGTACATGTTTTTTTCCAAAGGGGATAACTATACATTTCTTGACATTAAGCTTGAGCCCATGGCTCTGGCACCAGGCATCTGTTTCTGTAAGGCCCTTTTGTAGAATATCCACATCATTTGGGTATTCAATAATGGCTCCCAGTTTGCAGTCATCTGCAAACTTGGTTAGCCAGAGTCCCTTAGTGTTGGGCTGTACTTCAGAGAAGTAGATGCCAAACAAGAGTGGTCCCAGGACTGAACTCTGAGGTACTCCACTTGTCTGAAGTTGGATTTGGAGTCGGCTACTTTTACAGTCTGGGTTCTGTCAGTAAGCCAGTTGGCAACCCATCGAGTGACGTAGGGATTTATGCCCAGCTTAGTAAGTTTATCTATGATTCCAGAGTGGGGGATGGTGTCGAAGGCCTTGGTGAGGTCCAAAAAGGCTCCGTGGACTGCCTTACCCTCATCCACAGCTCTGGAAACTGATTTGAATAAGTCAATCAGATTCAGGAGACAAGATCAACCCTTCATAAACCCAAACTGGGAGGGGTCCAGTGTTTGAAGGTTGCCAACGTGTTTGTTTATAAGTTCGATGATAATGCTTTCCATGCCCTTTCAGATCAGGCCTGTAGACTGATGGGACGGTAGTTCCCAGGATCCAAGGTGGCCCCCCCCCCCCCTTGTGGAGTGGGATAACTGCAGCTGTGCGCCACTCAGTGGGCACGAAGCCTGAGGTGAGGCTATGATTAAACATGACACTTAGGTGAGGTGCCAGTTCATTTTGTAGTTCATGTAGTACACAGACTGGGATGTCATCTGGTCCCATGGATGCTGTATTCTTAGCATTGGAGAGCGCGGTTTCTACCCGAGTGGCCGTGATTACCGAAATTTGGCTGTCTTTTGTTATTGAGATGGGCCCTTTACAGGGTGACAGGGGGTGAAGTTGGCACTAAATCGATCTGCCAGGATATTAGCAATATCCTTGGGTTCAGTATATTTAATGCTATTCTTTCTGTTGTAGCTCAGAGCACATAGGAGCATTGCTATTTAGATTATTGACATAACTATAGAATGCCTTGTGGTTGTCTTTGGAATCTTTGGCAATTTTATTTTTGTAACTAGCTTTTGAGGATTTTATGAGGGATCTCAGCTTCTTACTGAGGCTGAGGGAGTTTTTTGCATACTGGGATTTTCCTCTTCTGCAACAGTTTCTTCCTTCTGTTGTATAGTTTATAGCAGGGGACCACCAGATTGGCTTCTTTTTTTGGAGAAGAGCATCTTGGTTCTATTTGGGATGGCACGAATCATGCAAGAGTGGATGTCCTCGTACAGTGCCTTAGCGTAGGATTCTGCAGTCGAACTTTCAGATCCAGTCTGCATGGGTGTCGTGAAGTTTGTCAGTTCTGACTTCAGTAGCATGAAGTTGGCTTTGGAGAAGATTAAGGTTTCCTTACTAGGGGAGGGGTGGGATGTGGATGTCAAGGGTGATTTGCTTATGGTCAGACCTGACCAATGAGGGGGTGACCACTGGTGTGGAGCATCTCCCATGTTGGTAATGACCAGGTCTAGGATATTGGAGCCCCTGGTGGGACAATGGATTAGTTGATCCAGGGTGTTGGAATTTATGAATTCCAAGAACCGTTGGGAAAAGGAGTTGGTACCAGAGTAGTTTTCCCAGTTAATGGCAGGGTAGCTGAAATCACCCAGTATTAGGTCATTACATTTAGGGTATCTGTGTTTGGTTTATCTTAATATTTTCCAGTATACGTTTAGAAAGGTGTAGTGAGAATCTTGGGGCATGGTGGGGGATCTGTAGCAAACTACAATTAGGATTGCAGTCTTACCTAGTGTTAGTTGCACCTGGAGAATTTCAGATGCAATGTGTTGGGCAACTAACTTGGAGGTGTGAATATCCTTGGTGAATATGGATACTCCTCCACCTTTAGTGTTTCAGTCATAGTTTTGTGGCCGAAAAGTGTGGTAAGAGTTGTAGCCTGGTATTGCAAGGGTGCTCTCTGGAGCCTTGAACCAGGTCTCAGTTACTGCACAGATATCGATGTTCTCCATTTTTAGGAGTGCCTCGAGAGAGTGCATTTTGAGATCGTCAAGTTCAGTCTTGGTTGGAGAGAGCTTTACCTCCAGTTTTGCTAGATAAGTGCATCTCACAGGTTGTAGTGTTGGGTGGTAGGAGGGAGAGGGTTGTCTGTGTACATGAGGCAATTTCTACATTGCCTCAAGATGCCCAGATTCATCAGATAGACAGGAGAGAACACTGGGGAGGTGACCCTTGGACATGCCTGAATAAAAAACTATTTTCCTCCAGATAAGTGAGGAAAGTGAGTACATGAGCTGTTTTTCTCTAAGCCAGAGAGAAAAGTAATTACAAAAACTGTTTTCCTCTAGGTAATGAGGAAGACTGAGTGCTATAGCAATTAGTAGCTTATTTAGTGCTTACAAGTTCTGAACAAGTGCTGAGCATGAATAAACAAATTTAAGTGCTAAAACTAAGAATCTGTATCTGCACTAGACGAGTTAACTGACAGAAACAAGTGCAAATGCAAGCTTTCAAATCAGAAAGTTGAGAGAGATGGAAGACTGCCCAAACGGCCAATAAGTACAATTTCTGGGCCAGAACCACTCCTTATGTGGTAGACAGGTTACCTAGTGCTTACCACTCCCACTGATAAGCTAGAAGGCTTCCCTCCAACAGAGGAAGGCTTGGGGAGCTCAGAAGCTTACAAAGAGTCCTGGATACAGCAAATCTTATCTGGAACACTATTTACAGGAAAGGTAGGAAACAGGCTTAGTTTTTTTTTTTTACAGAAAAGTAGCAAAAACAGTAGTAAAAACAATTCACATGCACTGCAAGCTAGCACACGAGTATGTAGCAATATTAGACCAAACAGTTTAAAAAAATGCAATTAAATTAAAAAGGACTAAAAGCAAGTGCAGAAAGAGTTTATTAGGTAGAATGTGGTAAAGAGATGGGACTAGGGGAATGTCCCAGGTCAAATCTACAGTGGGGCGGGCAACTGCAAAATCCACCAAATTTAAACTACAAACCAAAATAGGGAGGGGATGGGACAAAACAGTCCCAGAGATCTAAGCAACAGTACAAACATTAAAACCAAAAAATATACTCAGCTCTGTATATTTGCAGATCAGTCTCTCAGAACAGTGAGACAGTTTCAGAGATCTAAGCAACAATTAAACTCTATAACCAAAAAAAATACTCTGCTCTGAATATTTGCAGATAGTCTAAGGCAGTCTCTCAGAACACAGGTTCCAGCAACGTAAATGTTACGAGTGTATTCACTGTTGCAGTCATCACATTTGGGTTATCCCTGCCAGGGTAGCCCTCAGCTGGCCATAATACCAGAGACTTAGTATTTCTGTGTCAGTTCCTGTCGTTTGAGGACTGACGGCAGGTCATCAGTAGTATAAAGTAAGGCAGCAAACGCCACTGCATCACTTTTCTTGCCCTAACCTGTCAGGAGCCCACAAAGTAGCAGGCAGTGTTCTGGTGGAAGAACCCCACCAGTGGAAAATAAATACCAATATGTCCCTTGAAAGGAAACAGCAGCAAGGAAGAATGGTAATAAAACAGAGAATAAAGGGGGAAGGAGGGAAACCAGGACTGCAACAGTTAATACACTAACATCTACATTTATGGTAAGTTGACAACTGTACTATGTTCATAGTGTTTCACTGTTGCAGTCAAAGAAAAGTATAGTTGTGTACACGAGTGTATTCACTGCTGCAGTCATTACATTTGGGTCATCTGCTTGCAGGTAGCCCTCAGTCGGCCTGATTAATAAAGTCTTGGGTCCTGCATCGGTTGCTGTACCTTCCATGACGTCAGGTTGTCAGGGATATAAAACATGCAGCCGATGCCATTGTATCAGTTTCTTTACCCAGATGTCAGGTGCCCCCCTAATGGGAAGCAATTAAATATAAAACAATGATATACCTCCAACAAAAAAGCAAATTCACCAAAAAGGCTTTTAAGCATAGTAAAAGGAAAGTAGAGATACAGCCAAAAGAACTTGGGGGGCTGGAGGGAGGGTAACCAGGACTGCAACAGTGAATACACTAACATCTACATTTATGGTAAGTGTACACAACTGTACTATGTTAGTGTTTCACTGTTGCAGTCATTACATTTGGGAAGACTCCCAAAGCTATGGTGGGGAAAAGGAATTTAGATAGCATTAGGACCAGCTATAATGCCCTGCAAAATAGCAGTTGCAGAGCCGGCTTTGGATTTGGAGAAAACTGGCAAATGATAATGTTTGGTGTAAGTATGTACAGAACTCCAGGTAGCAAGTTCGAGGATGTCCCTGGTAGGGATACCTTTGAGAAAGGCTGTAGAGGTAGATCCAGTCCTGGTGGAGTGAGGTCTGATCACCTGGGGGATAGTTTTTCCATGGTGCTTATAGCAGAAATGAATGCAATGGCCTATCCATTTAGAAATGGATTGCTTTGAAATAGCCCTTCCCTCTCTGCCCCTGCAGCAAACGCCACCAGTAGTTGCTCAGATTTCCTTTGAGGTTTAGTCATGTCCAAGTAGAATCCAAGTTGTGTCCATCTAAGAAATGCAGTACCCGTTCCCCTTTGTTCTGTGGATTGGGAAAGAATGCTGGCAAATAAATGGACTGATTAAGAGCCACACTGGATACCACCTTGGGCATGAAGGATGGATTGGTTCTGAGGGACACCCTGCCCGCATGAAAGATGCTGAAAGGCTCCACTGCCATAAGGGCCTGTAATTCAGATACCTTTCTAGCTGAAGTGATTGCTAAAAGGAAAGCTGTTTTTCAAGAAAGAAATTTAAGTCTGCAGTAGCAGCTGGCTCGAAAGGCAGTAGAGTGAGTTTCTCTACAACAAAGTTAAAGTCCCATGCTGGGGTTGGAGCTCTCCTGGGTGGTCTCAAATTTTTGGCTCCTCTGAGGAACTGCTTGAGCAGTGGATGAGGGAAGAGGGGAGGTTCTGTGTTAGACTGAACTGAAATGGCTGAGGCGTGGATTTTAATAGAAGAAAAAGGCAGGGCTTTGTGAAGCATCTTAGTTAAGCACTGTAAAATCTGAGGTAAATTGGGCGCTGCTGTGCTCATCCCTTGAGACTGGTTCCAGGCATAGAATCTTTTTCCATTTTCCAGCATAAGATTTTCTGGTACTAGGCCTCCCTGCCTCCAAAATGATAATCACAGATTTACTGAGAGATGGTAAAGGAAAGACTATGTAATTAGCCAGGCTGCAAGGTTATGGTTACAAGCTGAGGGTGCAAAATTTGGCTCTCCTGCTGAGACAAAAGGGAAGGAGTCTGAGGCAGGTGCCATGGTGAGAACAGTGACACGCTGCGCAGGAGGGGGTACCAGTGTTAGCACGGCCAGTCTGGAGCAATCAAAATCATCCTTGGTTTGTCCTGTGATTTTTAGTAGTACTTTGGAGGGCAGAGGGGGAAGGCATAGACTGATAGGTTTTTCCACCTGAAGAACAGAGCATCCACTTTCCAGGCTTGTTTGTGGGAGTCCTTGTGCAAAATTTGCCCAATTGGTAGTTCTGGGGAGAGGCAAACAGGTTCTATATCTGGGCTCCCCTATTTGCTTGCTAATATGTTGAAAATCCTTGGTTCCAGTTTCCACTCATGTGGGTCCATGAGGTTTCTGCTTAGTCCGTCTGCCAGTGTATTCAATTCTCCTGGCAGGAATTGAGCTTGTAGGTGCACTTGGCAGCTCAAGGATGTGTTCCACAATGCCATGTCTAGTCTGCAGAGGGGGTAAGAATGTGTAACCCCCTCCTTGTTTTTGTACCACAACAGTGGTGTTGTCAGTCTTTACCATTAGTTGTTCGGCTTGTATTGTCAGGCTCTGGATTGCATTGCATAAGTGGAAATTCCTTAAGATTCCAAGAGCAGGCCAAGTTATTTCTTACACTTATTTCACTGAACTGCACTTCTGAAACACTTATAATTGTGCTATACAGTTCATCTACTATAGTTTTGCACTGCTATAAAGCTTTTTTTATTGTTTCACTGCATTTATGTACTGTTTTAAACTGTTTTAACATTACTTAACTGTAAACTGCTTTTTCATACCGAGTTGTATTTTCCGTTTGTGATTGCTCTGTCCAAACCTTTATGTGCATTTTTGTCCGTTAAAAGCATTCTCTAGTCTGCTCCTTGATCTGTTTAAAACTTTAATTTAGTGGCTACAGCTAGGAACTGTAATTTAAAATTTTTCCCACCTACCCTCCCTAGTGTTGTGTGTTCTTATACTTGGTGGCTTTGCAGCTGCCCGCCCATACTGTATATTTGATCTGTGACACTCCTCCCAGTCTAGTGTCATTAGTTCACTCAATCTAATAGAACATTTGTGAAGGCCAACCCAGATTCTTAACGTTGAATTAACTTCTGTTCCAGCTTTCTCGATTTCCACTTTACTGGAAAAAAAAATCTAAGCTTGCTTCCCCCTTTCCTGTGGCAGGTCAGATAAGGATTTGCTGTGTCCAGGACTGTTTGTGAGTTTCTAAGCCCACCCCACTTAACTGGGGTTAAACTATTCCTGGCGCCATAAAGTCTTTTCCAAAATTTCCCTTGCAACTAGCCAGCTTTTTAGTTTTAGCACTCATCTGTTTCTTTGATCTCAGCACTTGTTCAGAACTCATTGTAAGCACTAAGTTACAAATTACTACAGCACTCAACTTTCACTTGTCTAGAGAAAAACAGTTTTTAGTACTTAATAAGCACCTATTCGGGAATGTCTAAAGGTCAGCTCTTGGTGTTTTCTCCTGTCTACCTGATGAATCTGGGCATCTTGAGACAATGCAGCAATTGCCTCATGTACACAGACAACCCTCTCCTCCTACCACCCAACACTATGACCTGTGAGAGATGCACTTGTATAGCTGTAGAGCAAAGTTCTCTTTACCAAAGACAGGCCTAGACAGTCAAGAGAAGGTAAACACTTGCACTGCATCACACTCATCACATAGTCCCTCAAAACCTACACCACCAAAACACACAACCACAAAACACACACCTACATTCGCGGAGGCTCTGTACTAATCTGCCCAGAGACCTCCAAAGCAGAAATGCAAGCAACCTCCACCCCCCAACACAACCCAAATGACAGTCCACAAACTCAGTGTGCCACTCAACTACAGCCCATAAGGCATAACGTACCCAACACTCTAGTCATAGGTGACTCTATAGTCAGGCACACTGATGTTCCACTCACCAGACTAAACAAGGAAAAAGTTTGTCAGCTGCCCATCAGGTTCCAGGATCCGCTACATAACGCACACACTCAGGTCACTCCACAAGTACAAATGACTCTGTCATTGTCCATGTTGGTGTGAATGACCAGAGACGTACCTCCCTGGACTACATGAAGAGACATGGAGGAGCTCTCTGATCTTGTAGCCAAGGCCGGTATGACCCTAGCCCTGAGTAGCATCCTGCCATCACCCAAAATGACACCACAGTACTAGGACAAAATGATTGACTAACAATTGGCTAAGCTTCTGGTGTCATTCTAAGGGAATCCAGTATCTGTCTGCCTGGGATGACATGATCGACAGACCACGCTGCTTTGCCAGAGATGGCCTGCACCTGTCGCCCTTGGGATTCCGGATACTGGCAAAGGCTCTTGCCACCCCTATAGTGCCATTTTTAGGCAAGGTTCAAATGACAAATTCACCACCGTAACAGATACAAGCAAGCAAAATCTGAGGGTAGTGCTACTCAATGCTAGAAGTCTAAACCTCAAAATGCACTCACTCGAGGCACTCCTTAAAATGGAGAACAATGACATCTGTACAGTGAGAGACCTGGCTCAAAGCTCCAGAGAGCACCCCTGCATTACCAGGCTATAATTCATACCACACCTTTCGGCCAACAAACCCGGACCAAAACACTAAAGGTGGAGGAGTGTCCATATTCATTAAGGATATCCACACCTCCAAGCTAGTTGCTCAGCATAATGCATCCGAGATTATCCAAGTTAAACTAATTCTGGGCAAAACCTCAATCCACATTTTAGCTTGCTACAGACCCCCCACCATGCCCCAGGATTCCCACTCCTCTTCTTGATACACTGGAAAATATTAAGGTACAACCCAACACTCTAATAATGGGCGATTTCAACTACCCTACCATTAATTGGGAAAACTACTCATGTACCAACTCTTTTGCTCAACGTTTTCTGGAAATCAATTCCAACGCTTTGGATCAACTTATCCACACCCCTACCAGAGGCAGCAATATCCTAGACCTGGTCATCACCAACATGGGTGACCAGTGTTCCACACCAGAGGTCAGATCCGTCCACAAGCTAATCACCCTAGACATCCACATCCTGCTCCACCCCCCCCCCCCACACCCCATTAGGAAAACCATGAAAAATTTCTCCAAAGCCAACTTCACGCTTCTTAAGACAGAAGTGGCAAACTTCATGACACCTATGCAGATGGACAACAGAGGTACGACTGCTGAATCCTACACAAATGCACTTTATAAGCAGTTACGAGTGCATGGATCGTGCTATCCCTAACAAAACCAAGATGCTATCCTCAAAAAAAAAAGAAAGCCAATCTGGTGGTCTTCTGCCATAAACAAACTCTACAACAGAAGAAACTGTTGCAAAAGAGTAAAATCCCACGATTGGAGGAACTTCCTGGTCAGCCTCATTAAGAAGCTGAGATCCCTCAAAATCCTCCAAAGCTAGTTATGAAAACTAAATTGCCACTGATTCTAAAAACCATAAAGCAGTCTATAGCTATGTTAAAAATTTCAATGGCAACACTCAGATCTGCTCTGAGTTACAGCACAATGACACTAAATATACAGAACCAACTGATATTGCCAACATCCTGGCAGATGGGTTCAGTGCTAACCTTACCCCCATCTCACCCCCTAAAGGGCCCATCTTTATACCGGAAGAATGCAAAGTTCCTGTAATCACGGCTGCACAGGTAAAAACTTCACTCTCCAAAGCCAAGAACACAGCATCCATGGGACCTAACATCCCAGGCTGCCTTCTACATGAACTACAGAATGAACTGGCACCCCACCCAAGTACCATGTTCAATAATAGCCTCACCTCAGGCTTTGCGTCCACTGAATGGTGCACCTCGACAGTTATCCCACTCGACAAAGGGGGGGCCACAACAGACCGGGAACTACCGCCCCATTAGCCTGACTAGCCTCGTCTGCAAGGCCATGGAACGTATCATGGAACTCTGACACTGGAGATATCCAAACCCTGGACCCCACACAGTTTGGGTTTGTAAAAGGCAGATAATGTCTCCTAAACCTGATAGACTTCTTTGAAGTAGTCACCAAGGCCATGGATGAGGGTAAGGTGGTTCACACAGCCTATCTAGATCTCGCCAAGGCGTTCGACACCATCCCCCACTCTGGAATTATAAACTCACTAAACTAGGTATAAATCCCCATGTCACAAGATGGGTTGCCAACTGGCTTACTTGAAAGAACTCACACTGAAAGTAGCAGACTCCAAATCAGACCTCAGACCAGTGACAAGTGGAGTACCACAGGGTTCAGTCCTGGGTCCTCTCCTGTTCTGTATCTACTTCTCTGAAGTACAGGCTAACAGAAGGTCTTTGGCTAACTAAATTCGCAGATGACTGCAAACTAGGAGCCATAATTGAAACTCCTAACGATGTGGACATCCTACAAAAGGGCCTCACTGAGACAGATGCCTGGTGTCAAAGACATGGTCTCAAGCTCAATGCCAAAAAGTGCATTGTCATCCCCTTTGGTAAAAATTCTGTACCCATGAACTACCACATAGGCGGTAGTCTACTTAACACTAAAAGTGTGATGAGACCTTGGGACAGGTGGACAGTAGTCTCTCCTTTGATAATCACATCGCCAAAGTGGTCAGGAAATCCTTCTACGTGGCACACATCACAAAAGGTTTCTCATCCAGAAAAAAAGAGGTCATTGTTCCCCTCTACTCATCACTCATTAGACCCATTATAGAGTACAACGCCCCTTTTGGTATGTACCTCAAGACATCTACAACTGGAAAGGCCGCAAAAATACCTCACAAAGAGGATTACTAGCCTCAAACAGATGCCTTACGCAGACGGTCTCAAAAAACTCCAGCTTTACTCAGTCGCATATCGCCTACTCAGAGATGATCTCTGCCTAACATACAAAGCTATGTCAAACCCAGAGCTGTTGGGCATGCTCCACTTAAAGAAATCCCAATCCCTCCGAGCTACACGCTCTAGGGACCTAAACCTTGTCACCACAATAAACAGAACATGCTGGAGGGATAGATTCCTGTCCCAGAGACTTACCATACTCTGGAACAGACTATGTCAGAGCTCATTAGCACTCCAAGAAAAATCTTGATGATTGGATGAGTAATAGGAAATTCACCCCGGGGATCACTTCTGTGGTTCTGCTCGACAGGGGCACAGGAAAATAATTTTCTTGGGTGGCGAAAGCCAGGGTACATTTTTGGCTAGGCTTGTATAGGCCCTAGGGCCAATAGCCTAGTACCTACCTATGGAAGAATGTGGTCCTTGAAGGCTGTCAGAGCATTCTGTACAGCTAACATTTCTTTTTAATTGATATGCAGGTGCATTTGACTTGGGTTCCATTTACCCTGAATGCACTTCCCTGCCAGGTGAGCCCCCGCTATGCATAGTGTGATGCGTCTCTTGGGGTTTGGGTGGCAGGGGGTGGTGTGAAAGGTAGTTCCTTGTTTTGGTGGCAGGCCTCTACCCACAAAAGAAACTCTAGACGTAGGCATGGTATGATAGGAATCATTGCTTCTAGATCCTGAGAATGTTGATACCATAGGCTTTTTACATACCACTGTAATTTCCTCATATGCAGTCTTGCATATGGAATTAGAAGAATGCAGGAGGCCATGAATCGAAAGGCTTGCAGCATTTGTCTTGCAGATAGCGAGGTTTTTGTAGCCACTTGTTTGAAGTAGATTGTCAAATGAATTTGTTTCTCTGGTGTGAGGTAAGCCATATTTGAAGTTGTACTCAAGCTTGCTCCCAGGAATATAATTTGACAGGGTACCAGATGCGATTTCTTTTCATTTATGGTGTTTCCCAGAGAAGTTAGAACCCTTTGAACAAAGGCCAGATGATTCAATAGTATGTCCTGGCTTTCTGCCTGAATTAGACAATAGTCAAGGTATGGGTATATTTGAATATTTCTTTGCCTGCAAAATGCAATAACTGGAGCTAGGCACTTAGTGAATATTCTGGGCGCAGTAGATAAGCAAAAGGGCAGAGAAGATAACTGATGGCGAGTGCAGCCTGCTTTGAAGCGTAGGTATCTTCTGCAAGATTCCCTGATTAGGATGTGCAGGTATGCTTCTTTTAAATCTAGTGTTGCCAACCAGGCATCTTTGCCTAGCACAGGAAGTAATTGGTGAAGTCAGCATCTTGAATTTTGGAATAGCCAAAAAAGTCTTTAGACAGATCCAGGATAGGACGCCATGAATGGTCTTTTATGGGTACCAGGAAAAGTAGAAACCTTGTCCCTTTTCCTCTTCTGGTACCAGTTGAATAGCCCCCATGCTTGAGAGAAAGTACTTGTTTTTGGGCCTCTGCCCACTGATTTGGGGGTAGGTCCAGCCGCCCGCTTGGTGTTGGCAACGTGTGGAAGTGAAATCTGTATCCCTGGAACACTATTTAAAACCCATTTGTCCTGGGTAAGGAGTTCCCAATTCTTTGCATGAAGAGCAATCTTTCCCCCCAAAGGGGCAGTCAGTTAAGTGCTTGGAAATTTAAAAAGGAAGCCATTGAGACAGTTTACCATAGGAGTCTTAATACTCCCAGATTCGGATGTGGAGACCCCCACTGCTTAGTGCTGTGTCCCCCCTGGGACTGAAATCTGGGGGTTTTGCTGCGTCTGGGTTTGGCTGGAGAAGACCTGGAAGGGGCTGGAAAAGACCAATTCTTAGAAGGCCAGTGCCTACTAAATCTAGGAGGCTGAACTTTTAAGAAATCTAACAGTTTGCATAGATTTAGCATCATTTTCCATCTTTTTAAGAACTTACTAAGCCTTGCTGCCAAACAGGCAGTCCTGATTTAAGGGAGCATCCAACAATTTAGCTTTAACATGATCAGGCAAAGATTGCACCTTCAGCCAAGCATGCATTCTGAGCATAGACACAAACAGCAGCCCTGCAAGAGGCCTCTAATGAATCAAAACCACACTGCAAAGCATGTTTTTCCAACTTGTTCAGCAGAAGGCACTAAATCTTGTAATTCTTTATTTTCCACACAGTCCAGAATCATTTTCTGTTTAAGTCCAAATACATGTTGCCGATACTTTAAATATATGAAACTGGCAGTTTAAAGCCCTAATGGCCAAGGTTGCAGAAGTATAAACCTTCTTACCCCATCTATCCAGCGCCCTGGAATCTCTATCAGAAGGGGTAGGATTTTTAGCAGGAGAAGCCTTAATGCCCTTAGGCCTCTGTTACAGTCTCTGGATCCACAACAGGATTTTTAAAAAAGAACTTGTGGGACTCAAGGACCCTGTAGTATCTGTCAGGTTTTCTGGGAGCAGGAGGCAAGGAATCAGGGGCCAAACTAGATTCCGAAAAAGCATCAACAATGTCCAGCACAGGTGGAATAGCTAAAGGCCTATGCTGAGGTAGGAGAAGGAAATCCCTAAGCCTCTTTTTTGAATCAGAAAAATCCTGGCTTTCCCAGTGGAAATGCTCCCTTAGAGTACGTAAGGTTTCCCAAAAGAAAAATCCTCAGGAGGGGAAGCAGAGGGAATGGAGTGCTCTGTATCAGAATCTTCAAAGGTAGGTAAGGGCAAATCCAGATCATAAGAATCCGACAAAACAGAATCCTGATTAGAAGATTCATAATTAGCTTCAGTCCTAGGCCTCTTGGGGTGGGTTGGCTACCCCTTTAGTGTTATTAGATCTTCAGCCATTATTTGTTTAGGCATAGAGGCCTGAGCATGTGGTCTGGGCGTCGGTTTTTTAGGCATGGTTCGAGATTTAGGCCCAAGTAAAGAAGGAGGTGTCGGTTTAATATGCAAGTCGGCAGGCCTGAATACACCCTCATAAGCCGGTGCATGCACAGCGGCTCCCGACCCATTAAAGACATCCACGGGTTCCATAGTAGAAGCATCTCGCGGCATACCGGACTCAGAATGTCTCAGCAGAGGCCTGCGAATGAGTAGTGGGTATAGGGGACTGCGAAAGCACCAGAGTACTGCCGAATGGCATAGAAGCGTCGACAGTTTTGGATCTCTGCGGCCTGTCTCCAGCTTTATCTTTGCGTTTTTTTCAGAATCCCAGTAGTCGGATGGCTAACAGATGACATTTCTGGATAATTAAACAGAGAACCGAAATATTTAGAAGCAAAAATACATTGACGACGGATAGTGCGCTGATTAAATAAAAGCACAAAAACTGACAAAGATACGTCGTGGTCAGGGGCCAGGCAAGGAATACAGTACGAATGAAAATCTTTGAGTTATTTGCTTTCCACAAGTAATGCAATTATTAATTTTTACTGACATGAGGGAGCAAGAAAATGTTTCCCCAACGGCAGGGGGTGGTGTGAAAGGTAGTTCCTTGTTTTGGTGGCAGGCCTCCACCCACCAAAGAAACTCTAGACGTAGACAAGGTATGATAGGACAGGATAGTATGCAGACTTAGATTCTGAAACTGGAAAATGAAAATTTCAGGAGTCTGCCAACCGGCACTTGCGAACTGCTTCTGCTTCAGGCACCGCACAGCAAGACAGACTGGTGTAACAGCATCGGCTGCATGTTTTATACCCCTGATGTCATGGAATAAGGGACAGCAACCGACGCAGGACTCAAGACTTTGTTAATCAGGCTGACTGAGGGCTACCTGCAAGCAGAAAACCCAAATGTAATGACTGCAACAGTGAAACACGAAAAACATCTAGGGGCTGGCTAGGATGCCCTGCAAGATTGCAGAGGCAAACTCTACCCTGGATTTGGAGGAGAGGCAGGTGATCATGCTTGGTAAAAGTGTGAACAGATGTTCAGGTGGCAGCCTCCAGGATGCCCCTGGTGATGACTCCTCTGAGGAAAGCTGCAGAGGTGGAGGCTGCTCTGGCAGTGTCCTGACCCCCTTGTGAGGAGGCTTTTTATGCTGTTTGTAGCAGAACTGGATGCAGCGTACTTATCCATTTGGAGATGGTTTGCTTGGAGATGGCTTTGCCTTCTACCCCTGCAGCAAATCTAGCCAGCAATTGATCAGACTTCCTGAAGGATTTAGTCCTGTCCAGATAGAATCTGGGCTGTCTGCGCACATCTAGAGTGAATAATCTTTCCCCCCTTGTTTTGGAGATTAGGAAAGGTGGGCAAATGAATGGATTGGTTGAGAGCCACACTGGACACCACCCTTGGGTATGGAAAATGGGTTAGTTCTGAGAGATACGCTGTCTGCATGGAAAATGAAGGGCTCCACAGCAATGACTGCTTGCAGCTCAGACTCTTCTGGCAGAAGTCATGGCCAGAAGGAATGCAGTCTTCCAAAAGAGAAATTTTAACTCTCCAAAAAAAGCTGGTTCGAATGGGGGCAGGGTGAGCTTTTCCAAAACAAAGTTAAGGTCCCAAAGCTGGTGTTGGTGCCTTTCTGGGAGGCCTCAAGTTGCTTCCCCCTCTAAGGAGCCGTGCTTAGAGGGAGTGAAAAAAGGGGCTGCTCAGTGGTAAAATGAGCAGAAATAGCAGAGGCACGATTTTTTTTTATACAGTAGAGAGACCACTGTGTAGAACATCTGCTCAGTAATCCAGGATGAGAGGGATAGAGGGCTGTGCCGTACTGTCTCCCTTAGCCTGGATCCAGCTGCAGAACCTTTTCCATTTATCTGCATAAGACTTTCTGGTGCTAGGACGTCTGGCCTCAAGGATAACATCCAGAACCTGATTACGGAGGATTGCAGATTGGTTCAGGGTTAGGGAATAAGCCAAGCTGCCAAACAGTGTCTGCAATTGGGGATGCATGAACTCCCCTTCCCTATGGGTCAGGAGGTTTGGAATCTGAGGAATATGCCATGGAGGCAGTGGGGACAAGCTGCACAGCAAGGGGTACCAGTGTTGTCAGGGCCAGTCTGGAAGTATAAGAATGGACCTTGGTTTTTCCTCCCTTATTTTGAGCAGTACCCTGGGGATGAGCAGTAGGGGAGGAAAGGCATAGACCGATAGATTGACCCAGGGGAAGAACAGGTCATACAACTTTCCAAGCCATGCAGTGATGCGCCCTGGTGCAGAATTTGCTGAGCTGATGGTTGGTGTGGGGAAGCAAAAAGGTCTACCTTCGAGGCTCCCCATTTCGGCGTTATTAGGGTGAAGGTACATCTGTTGAGTTGTCACTCGTGTGGGTCCAGAAGATTTCTGCTTAATTGGTCTGCCAGAGAGTTGAGAGCCAAGTAGGTACTGAGCTAACAGCTGTAGTTGCATGGAAGAGGCTGTGAGCCAAAAGGTCATGGCCAGCCTACATGGAGAGTAGGAGAGAGTCCCTCCCTGCTTGTTGATGTACCACATCACAGTGGTGTTGTCTGTTTTGATCAGGAGAACCCCCAGAGAGAGAAGGAGTTTGAAAGCCATCAAAGCGTGCTGCACAACAATCACCTCTTAGACTGATGTGCAGAGGGGATTTGCTGTGGTCTCCATTGGCCCTGTTTGCATCTGCCATGCGGGTGTGCACACCAAGCGTAGTCATACTTCTGTGGTGTGGGTCTGAGCGGCGGAAGGTGGGGTGAAGGGCAGTCCCTTGTTATGGGAGCATGCTGCTGCACACCAAAGAAAATCCTTTTTGAGGCAAGGAATTATAGGTATGAGAGTTTCCAGGTCTTAAGAGTGTCTACACCAAAGGCTCTTTAGGTACCACTGAAGTTTCCTCATATACAGTCTGACATATGGAATGAGTAGTATGCAAGACATCATGAACCCCAGAGCTTGCAGGATCTTCTTTGCAGATAGCTGGTGCCTAGTTGAGAGAAGTAGGCAGTCAGGAAAACTTGTTTTGCTGGTGTAAGGTATGCCATCTGGGATGTTGTGTCCAGACTAGCTCCCAGGAAGATCATCCTTTGGGTGGGCACCTGTTTGGATTTCTTTCCATTGATTGTGTACCCTAGGGAGGTTAGTAGGGTCTTTACAAAGGCCAGGTGCTTGAGCAGCTTTTCCAGGCTGTCTGCTTGACTAAGGCAGTCATGTAAGTATGGGTAAATTTGAATATTTAACTGCAAAAGGCAATGGCCAGAGCCACACATTTTGTGAAAACTGGGAGCAGTAGACAAGTCAAAGGGAAGTGAAGATAAAGTATTAAGATGATGCCCTGAAGCGGACATATTTTCTGCACGATTCCCTGTTAGGAATGTGGAGGTAGGCCTCATAGATCTAGGGTGGCTAACCACGGATCCTTGGAGAGCATGGGTAACAGCTGCTGGAGGGTGAGCATTTTGAATTTTGGGATCACCGGGAAAGTGTTTAGAATGGATAGATAAGTGGATGGGGCGCCAGGTGCCCTCTTTTCTGGGCACCAGAAAAGGTCTGGAGTAGAAGCCTTGGCCAATCTGTTTTGCAAGAACATGCTCTACTGCCCTCAGAGAGCAGGAAAATGATTTGTTTGAGCCTCTATCCACCGATTTGGTGGTAGATCTGGGAACCCTTTTTGGATTGTTAAGAGTGTGGAAGGAAAATTTGTATCCCTGAGACGCAATGTTCAGAACCCAATGGTGCTTGGTAATGGTGGCCGAAGTGCTTGGGTGAAAGGAGAGTTTCCCTCCCAGGGGTAAGTGAAGGTGGGGCAGAGAAGGGTGGGGGAGGTGGTGAGTCATTGTAAGTTCTTTCCATAAAGGGGTGGCTTAGAGCTCCCTGGTTTTGAAGTAGTGGTTGCCCACTGCTTAGATCTCTGCATTCCCTGGGGCTGCTGTCTGGGGGGCGTGGTCTGTTTCCTCAGAGCCTAGGCTGGGCCAGTTTATTCTGAGCAGGAAAGACCAGTGCTTGGAGTGACAGGACCTGCTGGACCTATAAATCTGTTTGCATAGATTTTGCTTTTTCTTCCATCTTTAAGACCTCTTCTGCCTTAGTGCCAAAGTTAGTTGTGCAAGGGGACATGATTTAGATTTGACATGGTCTGGCAAGGGCTGTTCCTTAAGCCATGCATGTCTTCTAATGACAGAACCAGTGACTGCTGCCCTGCAAGAAGCTTCTAGGGTGTCAAAATCACAGGGCAAAGTGTGTTTAGATTTGTAGAAGGCATTAAATCTTGTAAATCTTTAGATTCTGCCCAAGCAGGAAAGGAAGACATTTTTTGTTTGAGTTCCAAGGTACGTTGCTGAAATTTCAGCATATGGAAAGTACAGCTGTGTACACTTACATAATTTTAGATGTTAAAGTGTAGTCACTGCTGCAGTCATCACATTTGCGTTATCTGCTTGCAGTAGCCCTCAGTTGGCCTGATCAAGTCTTGGGCCCTGCGTCGGGTGCAGCCTCATCTTCCATGACATCAGGTAGTCTAGGGGTATAAAGCATGCAGCCGAAGCCATTACATCAGTTTTTTCTTGCCCCAGATGTCTGGTGCCCCCATAATGGGAAGCAATTATATACAAGGTTACACCTCCAAAAAAAAAAGAAAATAAACCAACCAGCTTTAAGCATAGTAAACAAGAACAGAGGTATAAGTCAACAGAAGTCAGGGGGCTGGAGGGAGGGTAACCAGGACTGCAACAGTGGAAACACTTTAACATCTACATTTATGGTAAGTGTGCACAACTGTACTATGTTCTTTGTGTTTCACTGTTGCAGTCATCACATTTGGGTAGATTCCCAAAGATAAGGATGGGTGGAGGTAAATAGATAGCATTAGGACCGGCTAAAAGGCCCTTCAAGACTAGTGGCAAAGCCAGCCTGGATTTAGAAAATATTGGCAAGTGGTAATGCTTGATGAGGGTATGTACAGAACTCCAGGCAGCTTCTAGGATGCCCTTGGTAGGGACACCTCTAAGGAAGGCTGTAGAGGTAGATGCAGCCCTGGTTGAATGTGGTCTTATCTCCTGTGGAGTAGGTTTTCCATGGCGCTTAAAACAAATTCAGTAGCCTTTCCACTTAGAAATGGTTTGCTTTGAAATGGCCTTCCCCTCTGCCCCTGCAGCAAGTGCAACCAGCAGCTGTTCAGATTTGAGAGGTTTAGTCCTGTCCAAGTAAACTCTAAGTTGTCTGTGCACGTCGAAGGAGTGCAGTATTCATTCCCCTTTATTCTGTGGATTAGAAAAGGTTGGCAAATAAATGGACTGATCAAGGGCCACACTGGATACCATCTTGGGCAAGCAGGGATTGGTCCTGAGGGACACACTGTCCACATGAAAGAATATGAAAAGCTCCACTGCCATGAGAGCCTGTAATTCAGACACCCTTCTTGCTGAAGTGATGGCAAGAAGAAAGGCTCTTTTCCAAGAAAGATATTTCAACTCTGCATTTGCAGCTGGCTCAAAGGGAGGTAGAGTGAGCTTTTCCAATACAAAGTTAAGGTCTGAGGCTGGAGTAGGGGCTCTCCTGGAGAGTCTTATGTTTTTGGCCCTCTGAGGAACTACTTCAGCAGTGGATGAGAGAAGAGGGATAGTTCTGTACTTTAATGAGCTGAAATGGCTGAAGCATGAATTTTGGAGGAAAAAGCAAAGGCCCTTGTGAAGCAACTCAGTTAAGTATTGCAGTATCTGAGGTAAACTGGGCACAACTGTGCCCACTCTCTAGTACTAGGCCTCCTTGCCTCCAGAATGACATCCATCACCTGCTTACTAAGAAATAGAGATCAGGTAATTAGCCAGGCTGCCAAGTTCAGAGTTTGAAGCTGTGGGTGCAGAATCTGCCCCACCCGCTGACAGCAGGGTAGGGGTCCGAGGTAGGTGCCAAGGTGCTCGCAGTGACTAAGAGGGGGTACCCAGTGTTGGTGTGGCCAGTCTGGTGCAATCAGTATTGTCCTTGGTTTGTCCTGTTTGATCTTTAGTAGTACCTTGGAGAGGAAGAGGGGGAAAGGCAAACTGACAGGTTTTTCCAGGTGAAGGACAGGACATCCACTTTCCAAGCTTGATTGTGGGGAGTCCTTGTGCAGAATTTGCCCGATTGTTAGTTCTGGGGGAGGCAACAGGTCCATGTGTGGACTCTCCAGTTTCTCAACATGTTGAAGATCTTTGGCTCCAGTTTCCACTCGTGTGGGTCCATGAGATTTCTGCTTAGGTCTGCCAGTGTATTTAGCTTTCTGGCAGAAATTGAGCCTGTAGGTGCACTTGGTAACTCAAGGCTGTGTTCCACAGAGCCATGGCTAGTCTGCAGAGAGGATATGAGTGGGTTCCTCCCTGCTTGTTTATGTACCACATAACAGTGTTGTCCGTCTTTGCCAATAATTGTCCTGGAATAATGTGGTCCTTGAAGGCTGTCAGAGCATTCTGAACAGCTAACATTTTTTAGATTGATATGCAGGTGCATTTGACTTGGGTACCACTGGCCCTGAATGCACTTCCCTGCCAAATGAGCCTCCCATGCATAGTCTGATGTGTCTGTTAGGGTTTGGGTGGCAGGGGATAGAATAACTGGCAGTCCCCTGTTGTGGTGGCAGGCCTCTGCCCACCACAGGAACTCTATCTGTAGACAAGGTATGATAGGAATCATTGATTCTAGATCCTGAGAATGTTGGCACCATAAGCTTTAAAGATACCACTGTAGTTTCCGCATATGCAGTCTTTCATATGGAATTAATAGAATGCAGGAGGCCATGAACCCCAGGGCTTGCAGTAATTTCCTTGCAGATAGCTGGGCCTTTGTGGCCAGTAGTTTGAAGTAGGCTGTCAAATGAACTTGTTTCTCTGGCGTGAGGTAGGCCATCTGGGAAATTGTATTCAAGCTTGCTCCCAGGAATATAATTTGTTGACAGAGTAGCAGATGTGATTTCTTTTCGTTTATGGTGTACCCCAGAAAAGTTAATTTCTTTACAAAAGGACAGATGTTTTAATAGTATGTCCTGGTTTCTGCCTAAATTAGACAATCGTCCAGGTATGGGTATATCTGAATATTTCTTTGCCTGCAAAATGCAATGTGAATACCCTGGGCGCAGTAGATAAGCCAAACTGCAGAGAACTGCTAGTGCATGTAGCCTGCTCTGAAGCATAGGTATCTTCTGCAAGACTCCCTTATTGGGATGTGCAGGTATGCTTCCTTTAAAATAGAGTGTTGCCAAACAGGCATCTTTGCCTAGCATAGGAAGTAATTGGTGAAGTCAACACCTTGAATTTTGGAATCTCCAAAAGTGTCGAGTAGACCAGTCCAGGATAGCACGCCATGAATTGCCTTTTCTGGGAACCAAGAAAAGTCTCGAGTAGAAACCTTGTCCCTTTTCCTCTTCTGATACCAGTTGAATAGTCCTCATGCTTAAGAGGAAAAGTACTTGTTTTGGGGCCTCTACCCACTGATTTGGGGTAGGTCCTGCCACCCCCTTGGTGTTGGCAACATGTGCAAGTGAAATCTGTATCCCTGGGACACTATTTAAAACACATTTGCCCTGGGTAATAAGTTCCCAATTCTTTGCATGAAGAGCAATCTTCCCCCCACAAAGGGGCTGTCAGTTAAGTGCTTGGAAATTTTTAAAAGGAAATCATTGAGAGTTTACTATAGGGGGGTCTTAATACTCCCAGATTTGTAAGTGGAGGCCCCTCACTGCTTAGTCCTGTGTGTTCACTGGGACTGAAATCTGGGGTTTTTGCTGTGCCTGGGTTTGGCTTGAGAAGACCTGGAAGGAGCTGGAAAAGACCAATTCTTAAAGGGCCAGTGCCTACTAAATCTAGGAGGCTGAACTTGTAAGAAATCTTAAACAGTTTGCATAGATTTAACTTTATCTTCCATCTTTTTAAGAACTTCCTCAGCCTTGTTGCCAAACTGGCAGTCCTGATTTAAGGGCGCATTGAACAATTTAGCATTAACATGATCAGGCAAAGATTGTGCCTTAAGCTAAGCATGCCTTCTGAGCACAGACCCAGTAACAGCAACCCTGCAAGAGGTCTCTAATGAATTAAAACCACATTGCAAAGTATGTTTTCCAACTTGTTCAGCAGAATGCATTAAATCATGTAATTATTTTCCACAGTCAGGAATCATCATTTTCTGTTTAAGCAGTCCAATAAACATGTTGCTGATACTTTAACATATGAAACTGGCAGTTTAAAGTCCTAATGGACAAGGTTGCAGAAGTATAAACCTTCTTATCCCAACTATCCAGCGCCCTGGGAACTCTATCAGAAGGGGTAAGATTTTTAGCAGCAGAAGCCTTAATGCCCTTGGGCCCCTATGAAAGTCTCTGGATCTGCAATAGGATTTTAAAAAGGAACTTGGACTCTGGCACCCTGTAGTATCTGTCAGGTTTTCTGGGAGCAGGAGGCAAGGAATCAGGGGCCAAACAAGATTCCGAAAAATGCCTAGTACAGGAGAAATAGCTAAAGGCCTATGCTGAGGTAGGAGAAGGAAATCCTCAAGCCTCTTTTTTGAATCAGAAAAATCTTGGCTTTCCCAGTGGAAATGCCCCCTTAAAGTATGTAAGGTTTCCCCAAAAGAAAAATCCTCAGGAGGGGAAGCAGAGGGAATGGAGTTCTCTGCATCAGAATCTTCATACTTAGAAAAGGACAAATCCAGATCAGACGAATCAGAAAAAACAGAATCCTGATCAGAAGATTCATAATCAACTTCAGTCCAAGGCCTCTTAGAAGGGGGGTGGTGGCTATCCCTGATTAGAGTTACTAGATCTTCAGCCATTCTTATTTGTTTTTTAGGCATAGAGGCCTGAGCATGTGGTCTGGGCGTCGGTTTTTAGGCCTAAGTAAAGGAGGCATCGGTTTAATATGCAAGTCCATAGGCCTGAATACACCCTCAGAAGCCGGTGCCTGCACAGCGGCACCGGACCCATCCAAGGCAGAGACATCCGTGGGTCCCATAGTTGAAGCATCTTGCGGCATACTGGACTCCGAATGGGTATCAGTAGAGGCCTGCAAATCAGAAGTAGTAGGTATCAGGCTGTGAAAGCACCTCACAGAGTAACCGCAGACTGGCGACTGGCTTAGAAGCAGCAGCGGCCTATCTTTACGTTTATTTGGATGGCTGACATTTCTGGATAATTAAATAGAGAACTGAAATATTTAGAGGCAAAAATGTACAGACTGATAGCGTGCTGCTTAAATAAAGCACAAAACAGACAGCAAGGTACGTCGTGGTCAGGGGCTAGGCAAGGAATACAGTACGAATGAAAATCTTCGGCCGACCGAGACTTGCGAACTGCTGCTTTGAACACCGCATGGCAAGAAAGACTGATGTAATGGCGTCAGCTGCATGTTTTATACCCGATGACCTGACGTCATGGAAGGTACAGCAACAGACACAGGACCCAAGACTTTGTTAATCAGGCCCACTGAGGACTACCTGCAAGCAGATAACCCAAATGTAATGTCTGCAACAGTGAAACATGAACATCTGCACCTAATTGCATGTCTGGCTACCCTTAAAGCCAGAGACAATTTAGATGTCATGCCTGCTTTGGTAGGGAAGTCAGGTGTGGCAGGCAAAAGATTAGTCACTTGTGAGAAAGTCCAGTGCACATTTGACCTTGTGTGTCTGGTAATTTATAGCATGGAAGGTCAGGGTGGAAGAGATACACTTCAGACCTGTCCATGGTTTTGCTGTCTATCAGTTTGCAAAAGAGATGCAGGGGGGAATAAGTCTGGATTACTTATCTGGAGAGAGCGCAACTGCAGGGTCTGCCAAAGGGGTTTGACTAAACTTTTGATCAGCAACCTTATTATACCGGTCAGGTCTTTTAGGTGCAGGTGGTTGAGAGCCTGGGTGCTTGGATGCAGTGGTAAAAGCATCCAGATAGGCAGGTAGGACTGGTGGGATGGCTGATGGGGAGGGAGACTCCACTTGGAGTTCAAAGCATCACTTCTGCGCGTCAGTCATCTGGGTGGTGTCCCATTTAAAGTACTTTCATCTTTATCGTCTCCACAAAGGTAATGTCCTCTGATGGAGAGTCCCCTTAAACAGATTCATCTAGTGAATATTCCAAAGGGGAGGCAATCCCGGATGCATAAGAAATGGACTCTTCAGAAGAGTAGTAAGGTTCTAGTCCCTCCTCACCTTCTTGGGTAGTCTGCAAGTGGAGAAATGGCAGGGGCAGGCCAAGTGCTGAGCACAGGTACAGTGGAGGGAGTAAAGTCTGAGGGCCATAAAGGCCTGCAACAGAGTTGGTGAGAGACTGCCAGTCAGGAACTCCTTCAGGGGTAGAAGTCAGATGTTTAGTAGGCACTAGTTTGGGAGAAGACCTAGGCTCAAAAGCTAGAGTCTCAGGGAAAGTATCCGAAGGCAGACCCGCCGTTTCTGGTTCCCCCTAGACGTTGGTAGGAACAGACATCTGAACCATCTCCAGAAGTTGCGGCCTGCAAGTCCAAGAAGCGGCTTCCTCAGTGAGAGTCATCGAAGCAGTTGGTTCTGCCGGACGTATCTCTACTCCTAAATCGGAAGCTGGCAGGAAGTTCAATGGCAGATTGGCAACAGAAGTAGGCCTGGAAACTTTGGCTTTTTCCACGGTGGTTCAGTTGGAGACGACGATTCGGGGGTCCATTCTAAGAGCAAGCATTTTGAGAAGTTGGTTCTCTAAATATATATTTAGTGCGGCCAGATGGCTACAGAGGGTCTTCGGTACGAAAGATTGGCAAATGGAACACGCCATATGGTAGTGTTCCTTCCCAAGACAAAAAACAATGGTCGTGGGTATCCTTATGCGGTATCTGACACCCGTAACAACATTCACCATTTTTAGCAGACATCAGCTAATATAAAATACAGCTAACCAAGCTCAAGAAAAAAGATCATAAGGTTTCCCCAACGGGGTACTTAGCTTTTCAGAAGTTTTCTAGAGTAGGAGCAAAGCGAACAATGGGACGTTGTCTGCAGCTGAAAAGTTGCTGTGCGTGCAGACATCACATTTAAAGGTCCCTGGTTTATGGCCCTACGTGTGATGTCCCCCACACCTACAGCAACCAGGCTTAAGCTTTTGTATAGGAGCCAACGTTGGGTCGCCCGAGGCAGGAAATCACACAGTAAAAACACCAACATAGGAACAGGACATACAACATTCCCCATGTGTACTTTGCACAGATGCCCAGAATTTGCTTTGCTAATTATACAATTAAACATTTTTTTATATTTCTGTTTATACATGCACCTAAACTTCTGGTTATGTGAAAGCTTGCATCTGTGCATCAAAAATGTTCTACTCCATGTCTAGGTTGCAGAGTTTTAAGATATGAAAATTAGTTTGTGAAAGTTTACAAAAAATAATTTATGCTGTGTACTGTAATTACAGTATTTATGAACAAAACTAGCAATGCACCAACTCACTGTTAAGGAATGCTTACTGACAACAGTGGTATATGTAGTTTTAATAGATTTTACTGTTCATAAACTTACATTTGTTACGCTTAAAGTATTACGATGCTGTAGAATGCAATGTGTGTAGGCTGCTAGAGGTACAATAGTTACACCACATAGGGGTTGATTTACCTCTGTATGGTGGCAGATGTTCATGGGGTCACTACAGGACCTTCAGTCACTTTACTTCTATCAATTTCTCCCCAGCTTGCTCATATCATTAAGCTTGGTTTCCTCTCATTACAATTCATGTTGGTGTTATACTAACTTACCTTTAATTTCACTAAACTGGCTAATATTTCTCTAAATATTAAATAGTCATAACCTACCCATTCTAAACCAGTAATTTCATGAGTAACTTGGTGCAATTGACACCGTAAATGTTTTTGTATTTTTGAAAACTAATGTTGAACACTTGGGAGCTTCTCACCAGGCCTCTGCTGAAAATGGACTCCTACCCAGACAGACTTTCCTGGTAATCAAATGTCAACATGTATCCACAGCTGTGAAATTTAGCAGACAGGTTTCTTACTATCCTGGCTTCAGATTTATATCCTTGAAATAAAAACAGGTGTCAACATGTCATTAAATTTGTTGGATACTACTAAGGCTGATGAACATTAGGAAGGCTGTGCCTACAAAGATGAGCAGCACAGAACTAATTCAAACTTCTGAGAAATTAACCATTTATAACTGACCTCAGGCAAAGCTTCCAAATCCAGATCATCTTTGTGTCCAACAGCGAAAGCACAGTAGCCAGATAACTTGCAACACTTTGCACCATGTACAGCAAGACATGCAAAGAACAATTCTGATGTGTAGGAAAAGGCTCAGCTATGCTCAAACAGCAGAGGTTGGACAAGATGCTACTACTGGCGCATGCTGATTTTTACAGTACAGCTGCTGCACAAGTACTTAAACATGATGCAAACTGTTAGGTGACAAGTCAAATTTGAACAGTCTTGTGAAACTCTAGTTGTGTGCATTACATACGTGGGACCAAACATATCAATGCTGAGGTAATAGCTGGCCTTGTATGCTCAGTGAGTTCCATGACATTTGACAGACTTTTTTGATGGCATCCACCATATGCACATGCTACCGCTAGACATGGTATGTAGACAGTTTACTCACTACAGTCCATTTACATTACATGTACAATCACATGCAAGTTATACTATGCATACACATGTACCTATATCCACCCAATATGCAATCTGTCAGTCAAAACAGGGGAAGCTTCCTCTAGTAGTAGACCTTAATGGTGTACCCCAAGGATCGGTCTTGGGGCCTCTGTTTGGCATCTATTTTTGAGGTGCAAGCCCAAAACCAGTGGTCTGTGGCTGACCAAGTTTGCAGACTGCAAGCTGGGTGCAGTCTTAAAATCCCCTAGTGATGTGAACATCCTCCAAGAGGGCCTTACCCAAACCTACTGGTGCCAGAAGCATGGCCTCAAACTGAATGCCAAGAAATGCATCATTAACACCTTTGGGGAAAATGGCATCCCCACTAATTATCACATTAACAACGTACTAAGCACGCAATCAGTTGTGAAGGACTTTGGCACCCAGGTTGATGACCTAACTTTTGCCCACCACGTTGCCTCCGTTGCAAGGAAGGCTTTCTACATGGCCCACTTCATAAGGGCATTTCATCCAAGAACAAGGTCATAACATCCCTGTACTCCCTTATTAGACCCATTATAGAGTACAATGGCCCCTTCAGCATGTGCGTTGGCAAACACATGCAGCAGCTGGAGACCACAGAGGTTCCTGACCAGGAAAATCCAGGGATAAAAACACCTATCTTACAAAACCCTGTCCCTCTACTCAGTCTCATACAGACTGCTCAGAGGTGAGCTGTGTCTGGCATACAAGGCAGTCTCAGAACCAGCCTTTGAGTTGCTGGATATCTACAAGTCAAACTCCACCCGCACGCAAGGCCTTAACCTGGTCAGTGACATTAACAGAACTTGGAGGGTCAGATTTGTGCCCCAAAGACTCATCCATCTGTGGAATAAACTCAGTCATATCAAGCAGAGTACCTCTCTAGCCCTCTAAAAGAAACCTGGACAACTGGATGGAAACGTACAGTTGTGTACACTTACCATAAATGTAGATGTTAGAGTGTATTCGCTGTTGCAGTCATTACACTTGGGGTTATCCTGCTGACAGGCTACCCTCAGTCGGCCTGAATTCCAAAGTCTAGGTCCGGCGTCCGTTGCTGTCGCCTCTTCCCTGAAGTCAGTGCGCCAGGGGTATAAAATATGCAGCCAATGCCATTTTCTTCAGTTTTTCTTGCCCCAGATGTCAGGTGCCCCCAAAATGGTAGGCTAAAAATATGCCAATAAAACATGCATGCACCAAAAAATATTATACCTTCATCTACAAGCAAATACACCACATAGGTTGCATAGATTAGAGAAGTGCAGTTAAGTTCCAGCAAAGATATGGGGGATGGTGGGTGGGTAACCTGGACTGCATCAGTGAATACACTCGAACATCTACATTCATGGTAAGTGTACACAACTGTACTGTGTTTCACTGTTGCAGTCATTAACTTGGGTTGAATCCCAAAGCTATGGTAGGAAGGCTGGGGCTAATTAGCATTAGGAGTGGCTATGAGGCCCTGCAGAACTGCAGTGGCAAAGCCTGCCCTGGATTTAGAGTAGAGTGGTAAATGATAGCGCTTTGTAAAGGTGTGCACTAAACTCAAAGTTGCAGCCTCTAAAATGTCATTGGTTGGTACTCCCCTGAGGAAGGCTGCTGAAGTGGCTGCTGCTCTGGTTGAATGTGGCCTAATGCCCTTAGGCACTGGCTTGCCATGTTGTGAATTGAAACGAATGCAGTGGCCTACCCACTTTGAAAATGTTTGCTTTGAGATAGCCTTTCCTTGTGATCCTGCAGCATTTGCCACTAATAGTTGCTCTGTCTTTCTGAAAGCTTTCGTTCTGTTCAAGTAGATGCGTAGCTATGTCCAAAGAATGCAGAATTCTCTCCCACTTATTCTATGGGTTTGGATAAATAGTAGGCAGATTAATAGTTTGGTTAAGGGACACACTGGACACTACTTTAGGCATAAATGTCGGGTTTGTCCTCAGAGAAACCCTGTCTGGATAAAAAATAAGGTTCCACAGCCATGAGTGCCTGTAGCTCTAAAACAGGTCTTGCAGAGGTTATTGCTAGGAGCAGAGCTGTTTTCCAAGATAAAAACTTTATATTAGCTGTAGCGGCTGGCTCAAAAGGAGGCAAGGTGAGTTTTTCCAACACATAACTGAGGTCCCATGTAGGTATTTGTGATCTCCTTGGAGGCCTTAAGTTTTTGGCTCCTCTGAGGTACTGCCTTAAATGATGAGAAAAAAATTGGTGGCTCTGTATTGTAATGAGCCGAAATGGTAGAGGCAAGAATTTTAATTGATGAAAAGGATAGGCCTTTGTCCAGCATCTCAGTTAAGTATTGCAAAATCCGAGGAATATTTGGTACAGCTGTGTCCATTCCTTGTGCCTGGTTCCAAGCACAGAATCTCTTCCATTTTCCAGCGTACGATTTTCTGGAACTAGGCCTTCTGGCCTCCAAAATGACATCCATCACAGCTTTAGTGAGAGGTGCGCTTTGTATGACTACATTATCCGCCATGCTGCCAGATTTAAGGTCTTTAGTTGGCTGTGCAGGATCTGATTGTTTGGTTGGGACAGTAGAGGTATTTGAGGTAAGGTTCAAGCTGGGCACGGAGACAAGTTCCTTAGGATTCGATACCAGTACTGGCAGAGCCAGTCTGGGGCAATCAGTATCATCTTTGGTTTCTCTTGTCTGACCTTTAGGAGTACCCTGGGGAGGAGAGGCAGTGGAGGAAAGGCATAAACTGCCAAGCTTTTCCAACTGAAAGATAGGGTGTCCACTTTCTATGCTTGTCTGTGATAAGTCCTTGTGCAGAATCTTTTTAGTTGGTAGTTGTGAGAAGAGGCAAATCGATCTATATCCGGGCATCCCCATTTCCTTATGCTGACGACTTGTGGATCCAATTTCCACTCGTGGGGATCCATGAGGTTTCTGCTTAGTTTATCTGCCAGAGTATTTATCTTTCCTGGCAGGAATTGTGCCTGGAGATGTACTTGGTATGTCAATGCTGGGTCCCACAAAGCCATGGCTAGTCTGCAAAAGGGGTAAGAATGAGTGCCTCCCTGCTTGTTTATATACCACATGACAGTGGTCTATCAGTAGCTGTCCTGGATGAAGTAGGTCCTTGAAGGCTGTCAGGGCATTCTTAACAGCTAGTATCTCTTTTTGATTGATATGTAGATGCATTTGGTTTGCGGACCATGTGCCTTGAAAACATCTTCCTGCCATGTGGGCCCCCCAGGCATAATCTGATGCATCCGTTGTTAATGTTTGCCTGGGCTGGGGGTAAAGTGATTGGCTGTCCCTTGTTCTGGTTACAAGCCCTCAACCACTATCGAAACTCCTGTAGCAGGCAGGTAATGAGGGTAATTATTGTTTCCAGGCTGTGGCAATGTTGAGTCCAAACACTTTTTAGGTAGCATTGAAGTTTCCTCATATGCAGTCTCTCATATGGAATTAGTAGAATGCAGGATGCCATGAAGCCCAAAGCCTGCAGAATTTTTCTTGCAGATAACTGGGCCATTGTTGCCAACAGGCTGAAATAGGTAGACAGTTGCCTTTGTCTGGCGTGAGATAAGCCATCTGGGCAGTTGTATTTAAGCTTGCACCCAGGAATATTATCTGTTGAGAGGGTACTAGTTTTGATTTTTCGTTGACTGTGTACCCTAGGCCTGTTAGAAATCTCTTTACAAACACCAGGTGCTGTAGTAGAATGTCCTTGTTCTCTGCTTGAATGAGGCAGTCATCCAAGTAAGGATATATTTGTATTCCTCTGTCTGCAGAATGCAATTACTGGTGCCAGGCATTTTGTGAAGACCCTGGGCGCAGTAGATAAGCCAAAGGGCAGTGCAGGGAATTGGTAGTGCATTGAGCCAGCTTTGAATCGGAGGTATCTTTGCATGTTTGTCTGATTGGGACATGCAGGTATGCCTCTTAGGTCTAAAGTCACAAGTCAAGCCTACCTGCCCAGCATGGGCAGAAGTTGTAGAGTCAACATTTTGTATTTTGGTATATCCAGATATGTGTTAAGAATAGATAGGTCGAGTATTGGTCTCCAGGTCTTGTCCTTTCTTGGCACCAAGAATGGTCTTGAATAAAATCCTTGTCCCTGCTCTTGCTCTGGTACTTGTTGAACGGCCCTCATGTCCATGACGGATGAGACTTGCTTTTGTGCCTCTGCCCACTGATGTTTGGGCAGGTCTGGCCATCCATTTGTCCCTGGCAGGGTAGGGAAGTGAAACTTGTAGCCTTTTGACACTGTCTAGGACCCATTTGTCCTGGGTTATTATGTGCCAAGTTTGAGAAAAAAGTGCTAGTTTTCCCCCTAAAAGGTGCTGCCAGAAGACAAGTGCTTGGTGTAGACAGGGGGAAGTCATTGGGACTGTTTCCTGTATGGCTGTGATAGGTCTTCTCCACTTTTGGAGGTAGAAGCACCCCATTTGTTCAGACCTGTACGAACCTTGGGGCTGGGATCTGCCTCTTGGGCATCTGTATCTGCCCCTTTGTGGTCTGACACTGGAAAGGACCAATTCTTTGTAGGCCAGTATCTGCTAAATCCTGGAGGCTGTACCTGTAAAAAAATCCTTAACCATTTGCATAGATTTAGCTTTGTCCTCCATTCTCCAACACCTCTTCTGCTTCAACACCAAACAGGGCATCATGTTGTAATGGAGCATCTAATAATTTTGCTTTGACATGATCAGGCAGATTTTGTTCCTTTAGCCAAGCATGCCTTCCTGATAACAGAGCCCGTAACAGCCTCTAAAGAATCAAAACCACATTGTAAAGTATGCTTTCCAACTTGTTCAGCTGCATGCAATAAATCTTGCATTTCTTTGTTTTCTGCACATTCAGAATTTAACATTTTCTGTTTAAGCAGTGACATAATATATTGCTGATATTTAAGCATATGAAACTGACAATTTAAAGCCCTTATAGCCAAGGTAGCAGAAGTGTAAAGCTTTTTACCCCATCCGCCAATGCCCTAGAATCACTGTCAGAGGGGGAAGGGTTTTTTGCAGTGGAAGCTTTGACCCCTTTGGGACCCTGAGAGATAGTTTCTGGGTCAGCAGCAGGATTTTTGAAAAGGAATTTATGAGAGTCAGGAACCCTGTAGTACCTGTCCGGCTTGACAGGAGCTGGAGGTAAGGAGTCAAGGGTCAGACTGAACTCTGAAAATACATCTACAATGTCTAACAAGGCGGAATAGCCAGGGGCCTGTGTTGTGGTAGAAGTCTGAGCCTTTTCTTAGATTCTGAAAAATCTTGGCTCTCCCACTGGAAATGCTCCCTCATGGTATGCAAGGTTTCCCCAAAAGAGTAATCCTCACGAGGAGGGGCTGAAGGGATAGATTCTTCAGCATCAGAATCCTCATAGGTAGGAAGAGAGTATTCCTGATCAGAAGAGGAATCAGATTAAATGGAAACCTGATCTGAAGATTCATATTCTGTCTCTTGCCTAGGCCTTTTATCAGGAGGGGGATGGGAACCCCTGAACAAATTAATTAAGTTTTCGGCCATTTTGAGCATCTGTTTTTTGGGCATGGAGGCCTGTCCATGAGGCTGTTGTACTTGTTTGTCTTTAAAGGTGCTTTAGTCTTTGCCTTTGTAGCTGGAGTCGCTTTAATGTATAAATGAGAAGGTCTGAAAACACCCTCAGAAGCCAATGCCTGCTCAGCGGCTCTGGACCCATCTGAGGGAATAGTTTCCAAAGGTCCAATACCTTGAGCTTCCAGCGGCCTAGTCGACTCCATGTGGGAATCGGTAGCGGCCTGCGGGTCTAAAGTAGTGGGCGTCAGGGGCTGCGAAGGCGCTTCACTGAGAACCGGTGACTGGCTTAGAAGCCTAGTCGGTTTTGGACCTCGGATGACTGTCCTTTTCTTTACGTTTCTTGTGAATTCCGGTAGTCGGATGGCTATCTGACATCGTATATCTAAATCTTCTGCCAAAATAATGTAATGCAAAATCTTACCGACGCTTAATAGTGCGTTGGTTAAAACTAGCAGAAAACCGACAACTAGCAACGTCGTGGTCAGGGTCTAGAGGCAAGGAATATAGTAAGAATGAAAGTCCTTATGAGGTATTTGCTTCCCACAAGAAATACAATTAACTTTCACATCGGTCTGGAGCAAGAAAAAAGTTAAAGTTTCCCCAACGGGGTACTTGGCTTTTAATGAAGACTTCGGATCTGAAATTCGAACACGAAAATCTCAGGAGTCGGCCGACCAGCACTTGCGAACTGCTATTGCTTTTGGCACCATACGGCAAGAAAGACTGAAGAAAATGGTGTTGGCTGCATCTTGTATACCCCTGGTGCACGGACGTATGGGAAGAGGCAACAGCAACAGACGCCGGACCTAGACTTTGGAATTCAGGCCGACAGGGTAGTCTGCCAACAGGATAACCCAAGTGTAATGACTGCAACAGTGAAACGCGAAGAACATTAGAAAATGCATCCCTGGGATCCCACCTGTGTCCCTGCTGGACAGGGAAACAGGTGCTGACTGAGGGAACATAGGCCAAATTCTTGGCTATGCTTATAAGAGCCTCAGGGCCAATAACCTAGTATCCTGTGAACATTCCATTAAATTTTAGGACATGAAGGCTAATGAACATTCAGGGTGATTAAATTTAATATCTAGCACAGAAGTGATAATTAGCACTCCTACCATCCTCAGCAATTGCTTGAAATACCAGGAAAGGATAACTACAACTTTTAAATTCCCAATAATAAAGAGTTCAGTTTACTCTTTCCCCATTGGAACTGAAGCAATGTTATTAAAGTAACTTGCTTTGTACTAAACACATTTTGTAGCCTTATTCACTTTCAACCCAAACTGACTCAGCAAGTCACTTCACCAGACACCACTCCTGGTCTAAATCTGAAAGGTCCACGGAGATCAGCGGCCAACAGCAGGAAAAAAAAATCAGGACTTTGCTCACACACTAATCTTATCTGCATCAATACTGCTGCAGACTGTTACACCCAGGGTAATAAGTTTCGACACAAAGACAACCCCAACTACATACAAAGCTTCCATTCTGGATTTAGGGTGTACGCAATATTTGCCAACCCTACCTTCACTGCAGTATGTTCTTTGACCGTCTGCAATTATTTTTTTCTGGGAGCCTGACAGTAAACAAGGTACTACACAGTTTTAAAAGATTTCTCTCCCTGCAGCTGACAGACTTGATGGATGGAGAGGTACCAGTGCAGCAAGACTATCAGACATTCCCATATGCTCCAGACTCAACCAAGCTTGGCACTGAGAGCCAGGCATCCTGGTGCATTGTGACATTGCTGCAAAGGGGTTCTCATGCCCTTGGTCCCCATTTCCCCCTGCATATACGTGTACTTCTATTTGAGTGGCATATCATTCCACTTCCACAGCAACTTTGCCAATGTCAGTCACCTATTCCAATTTTTGGACATGTCCCCCTAAACTTTCTCAGCCTCAAATGATCTAATGTAAGCAATATGCAGGCATGCCCATCTTCCCCTTGCTGCACCTTGAGACACAAGCCACTAATCAAACCAAAATCTGGATCATAGTTACAGCTTTATCCTCCTGTACCACAGCATGGCATTAGTAAACTACAAATATTAGAGAAGTAGGTAATAAATAATGGAGTCTGGGCAATAGTTTACAGGGCTATAATTAATCTATGCAGATAAAGGAGAGGAATACACTAATCACTGAAGCCAGTTTAGGTCTGCTAATGTATGGGTTTACTAGGGGGTGTAAAATTTAAATCAGACTTCGTAAGATAGGAGTTATAATCAAAGGATAAATAGTTTAAAAGGCAAAATATCACCCTTGGGAAGCAAACCTGCAATTACTTGAGAGAAAGCAATAGCACAAATGGAAAGGAGCCAAAGAACTTAACAGTGCCTGCATAACTGTAGATAACTTTAGGCTAATTTGACAAAGCAACTCATGCCTAGGACAAGACACCAATCATCCCCCTGCATATATACACAATTCAACTGTAGGTACCAAGTGCGGCTACAAACAACACAGGTGCGAGGTGGTTTACTAGTGGGAATATGATGTGTAAAAACCTCACTTCTCCAGTAGTCAAACCAAGTACAATGTTTAAAAACTGAAGATGATCCCACCATTACAAGTGCACAGCCCAACTCTACCACTCATGTTACCACTTCTCTGTGGATCACAGTAAATTGCATCTCCTTCCTATTACAATTCAAGACCTGTAACTACATGTCCCAGACTTCCAAAAACAGCAGCAATAATGAATTTTAACAATTGCTGTTTTATATTAACATTTTTGCAAGGTGACCTGCAGACACACTTTGTGCATACCAAAAATAAAACCCTGGAGAAACGCACAGACATACGACTTAAGTGAAAGTCATTTTCAACTACTTGCTCTTCCAAGACTCTTGCTTACAGATTACAAAATTTATGACCATTGTTTGGGATTCATGGTCAGCATACACCGGGGATGATTTTCCACTGTGTTCTCCAACGTCTACCCCAATGGCAGCCAATCAGCACAATAAGTGCAACCTGAAAAGGGTGCAGAGCTGCAGCTACATATACTACTTGGCAGCACACTGTAGTCAAAATTCACCAACTTCGTTAATACTATACCACTGAGCCTCTAACACAATGGCTGGTACAATGAACAACCTAGCATCAAAGCAAGAAACCAAATAACCATTCACTTCGATCATTCTCTGTGCACTGACCCAACCCCAGGTCATTGATGTTCCAGTAAAAGAAGCATCCTTCTATCACATGAAACGGGCAGTAAAGGAACTTGTGAATGACAAGGCATTTGGCTGTACTTTCAAGAGACAACTGGGACAAGAAATTTCAACAGTGAATGGGACATTTTTTTTTTTTTTTTTTTTACGAAGAGTGGTGAATTAAGACTTGCTTCTTACCAACAAGTAGTGGAACACAGTACAGAGGGTGAGTGGTCTTACCCAGTCATCATGCATTACTGGAACCACACATGTACCGGAATAGGTAACAGTGCAAATGTTTGGTTGAAGGATCTACATACATTGCCTTTCATCTTAAAAAACTGGAGTCTTTTTATACGGAAATTACATCAAGGGGTGGAGTGCTGAAAAGTACAGTTTTGTACCTACCATAAATGTAGATGTCCGAACTGGATAGCATCTGCAGTCATAACAACTGGGTTGTCCTGTCGTCAGGCAGCCCTTCAGTCGGCCGGATTCCAAAGTCCGGGTCCGGCTTCGGCTGATGTCGCACTTCACCCGACGTCATCTCTGTTGGTCTTCGGGTATAAAGGCATCAGCCGACGCCATTTTCCTCAGTTTCTTGCCCCAGATGCCAGTAGCCCTCTTGAAGGCTTAAATTTGGATAGATGCCAATGTTTCCAAAAAAATAGAGGTAAACACAACAATAAGCATGTATGTACATATATTCAAACAAATACAGCATAAAAGACTCCCCCCCACCAGCTAGCTATTAGGAGGGTAAACACCCTAGGAGTACCACAGAGGGGAAGGAGGGAGGGTAATCCTGACTGCAGATGCTATCCAGTTCGGACATCTACATTTATGGTAGGTACAAAACTGTACTATGTCCTTCATGGATGCATCTGCAGTCATAACAACTGGGTAGAATACCATAGCCAACTAGGGGAGGAGGATAAAACTAGATTATGGTGTGTTTAGGATCCCTTGCAGTACAGCAGTGGCAAACCCTGCTCGGGATCTGGAATATAGAGGCAAATTATAATGCTTGGCAAATGTATGCACGGAGGTCCAAGTAGCCGCCTCAATAATGTCTTTGGTTGCCACTCGTAAGAAGGCTGTGGTAGTGGCTGTTGCCCTTGTAGAATGAGGTCTTATGTTCTTTGGAATTGGTTTTCCATGGAAGGAGTAACAGAATCGTATGCAATTTCCTATCCATTTGGAGATTGTCTGTTTGGAAATAGCTTTTCCTTCCCTTCCTGTTGCATAGGCTACAAAAGTTGGTCAGTCTTTCTGCTACTTTTTGTTCTGTCCAAGTAGTAGCGTAGCTGTCTATGTACATCCAAGGTATGCAGTATTCTTTCCCCTCTGTTTTGTGGGTTGGGAAAGAAGGTAGGTAGGTGGATTGCCTGGTTTAAAGACACTCTGGATACCACCTTAGGCATAAATGTAGGATTAGTCCTCATGGACACTATCTTGGTGGAAGATTAGGAAGGGTTGTACTGCCATTAAGGCCTGTAGTTCTGAAACCCTCCTTGCTGAAGTAATTGCCAGTAGGAAAGCAGTTTTCCATGACAGGTGTTGTAGGTCTGCTGTTGCTGCTGGTTCGAAGGGTGATAGTGTCAACTTTTCTAGCACAAAGTTTAAGTCCTAAGCTGGTAATGGTGGTTTCCTTGGAGGTTTTACATTCTTGATTCCTCTGAGGAACTGCCTGAGCAAAGGGTGCGACAGAACAGGTGGATCAAAGCTGTATTCTGCTGAAATAGCTGATGCATGTATCTTGATGGAGGAGTAGGACAGGCCTGAATGAAGAAGTTCGCCAGATACTCCAGAATGTTAGGCATATCTATGTTTGACACATCTTTTCCTCTTTCAGTACTCCAAATGACAAACCTTTTCCATTTTCCAGCATAGTTCCTTCTTGTTGAAGGTCTGCGTGCTTCAAGAATAATGTCTTTAACTCTTTGGGAAAGTTCTGGATTAGTTGCTGCTATGTGATGTTCCATGCAGTCAGTTGCAACGTTCTTAGGTTTGGATGTATGATGCTGTAGTTGTTCTGAGTTAACATCAAAGGCATCAGGGTATTGGCCACATATTGTTCCGAGACATGCTCCTCAGCAGTGGGTACCAGTGTTGTCTTGGCCAGTTTGGAGCTATCAGGATTATCCTTGGACGTTCTTCCTTGATCTTTAGTAATACTTTGTGTATCAAGGGAAGAGGTGGGAATGCATATGCTGTTAGGCCTTTCCAGCTGAAGGAGAGCGAATCCACTTTCCATGCTAGTGGGTGGAATGTCCTTGTGCAGAATTTTTTGAGCTGGTGATTGAGAGGTGATGCGAATAGATCTATCTGAGGCATTCCCCATTTCTTTGAGATGGTCTTGAAGACGTCCGGGTGCAGCTTCCATTCGTGGGCATCCGATGTGGTTCTGCTTAATATGTCTGCTAGAGTATTTTCTTTTCCCGGTACAAATATTGCCTGTAACTGGATGTTGTAGCTGAGTGCCAGGGTCCACAGCTCCAAGGTCATTCTGCATAGGGGATATGAATGAGTGCCTCCCTGTTTGTTGATGTACCACATGACTGTGGTGTTGTCTGTCCTTATCAACTGGCCCTCTGAGAAATGGTCTGAACTTTTGGATTGCCAGTTTTACTGCCAGCATTTCTTTTAGGTTGATGTGCAGGTGAAGTTGATCCTGTGTCCAAATTCCTTGCACGCATTTGTCCAGCATGTGGGCCCCCCATCCTAGGTCTGAAGCGTCTGTTGTGATGGTCTGGCTTGCTTGACATCTGCGAAAGGGTAGCCCTGGGTTTGACTGGCATGCCTGAGCCCACCATAGGAACTCCTGTTTTAAGCATGGAATTAGTGGGATTTCTGTTTCTAGGCTGTGTCTGTGTTGGGACCATAAATTCTTTAGGTACCACTGTAGTTTTCTCATATGTAGTCTGGCAAGTGGGACCAAGATTATGCATGATGCCATGAAGCCCAAGGCCTGCAGTACTTTTCTTGCTGTTAACTTGTTCAGTTTTGTTAGTGCCAAGAAGTAAAGAGGGAGTTCTTTTGTTTTTCTGTAGTTAGGAATGCCATTTGTTTTACTGTGTCCAATTCCGCCCAAGAATGTCCTTGTTTGGGATGGTATCAGCCTTGACTTTTGTAAATTGACTGTGTATCCCAGTGCTTGTAGCAAGTAAATGACCCTTTGTAAATCTGTTGTCAGCTTGCTTTTGTTGTCCCTTGTAGCAGGCAGTCGTCCAGGTATGGGTAAATTTGAATTCCTGTAGTCTGCAATGGGCATTACTGATGCCAGGCATTTTGTGAATACTCTGGGCGCAGTAGATAAGCCAAAGGGCAATGCTGAGAATTGATAGTGCTCTGATCCTGCAAGAAATCTGAGGTATCTTCTGCAGATTGGTCGAATGGGGACGTGCAGGTATGCCTCCTTGAGATCTAGAGTTACCAGCCAACACTCCTTGCCCAGCATGGGAAGAAGTTGTTGTAGGGTCAGCATTTTGAATTTTGGGACAATGATGTATGTATTTAAGGTGGACAGGTCGAGAATTGGTCTCCAACTTTTTTTTTTTTTTTCCTTTCTTGGAACTAGGAATAGTCTGGAGTAGAACCCCTTTCCTTGCTCTGCTGTTGGCACTCTTTCCACAGCTCTCATGTTTGCTAACTGCATTATCTGTTGTAGAGCCTCTGTTTTTTGATTTGGAGGTAGATTTGGCATTCCTCTTTTGACTGGTAAAGTGTGGAAGTGGAACCGGTAACCTTGATCTATGGTTTGTAAAATCCACTTGTCTTTTGTTATATAGTGCCAGTTCTTTGAAAATAAGGTTAACTTTCCGCCTAGAGGAGCTGCTATTTGTTCCCTGGTAGGCGGATTTAGGGTTAAGTCACTGTGGTTGTGTTGATGTAGTGGCAGTGGTTGTGTCTGTGCCTCTGTTGTTACCTTGCCACTGTCGTCCTCTGTAGGCACCTCCTCTGGATTGGTTTCTGCCTCTGGAACATCTATTCCTGCCCCTTTGAGATCTTGTGGAGTCAGGAAAGGACCAATTTTTGGCAGGCCAGTTCCTGCTAAACCTTGGTGGTTGGACCTGCAAGAAATCTTTAACCGTTTGAACAGATTTTGCCTTTTCTTCCATTTTCTTCATAACCTGCTGGGCAGGTGTACCAAACAAACTTGTCTTATCCATAGGAGCATCTAGCAACTTAGCTTTAACATGATCCGGTAAAGCTTGCTCCTTTAGCCATGCATGTCTTCTTATCACTGTGCCAGTCATGGCTGATCTAAATGAAGCCTCCAGTGCATCATAGCCACATTTTAAGGAATGGTTACTAACCTGTTGTATGTTATTTACCATTTCTAATACATATTTCTTATCAAGAGATTCATCAGTGGTTAGCTTTTTAGTTAACTGATCAAGCATAAACTCTTGGTATTGTATCATGTGAAACTGACAGTTTAAAGCTCTAGCTGAGAGAGTAGCTG